>NC_056743.1:1515648208-1515758208 GCF_019279795.1 Protopterus annectens
ATTTGTTTAGGGATACCTCTATGTAATTCGCTGTGTCCAGAATAGATAACATTTTTGCTGTGCACATAGAAGCGTCCATGATTACCAAGCCACCCCCCTTGTCAGGTTTCATAACTCTTACATCATGTTCTTGTAGAGTTAACAACCTGTCGCATTCATTCTGAGCCATGTTAACAAAATTGCATGCTTGCCTATGTTTGTTCTTATTTAAAGAATCTAAATTGTAGAGGTCAGGTTCACATAATTTCTCGTATATTGCCAATTTAGAATGTAGAGGGGGGGTTAAAGGTTGAACTAATTCTAAAAATGCTGCTGGTGTTAGTGTTAGTCTGCAAAATGGTGTCCTGCATTAAACACAAATTCAGTTTCCTTAAATACATTTTTAAATCTATTAATGTGTCTACAACATTGAACTTTTTACAAGGTACAAAAGTAAACCAGGAGAAGATTAATTTAATTTTAGAACTACTTGAACTAGTTTTTAAAAAATAATTACTTCTCTTTCAATGACAGATACTTTTTGCAGACAACTGGAGTGGCCATGGGATCAGCTTGTGGAGGGGCATTTGTGAATATGGTCACGGCATACTGGGAGAGGAACTTTGTTTTTAAATCCCGATTTATTCTAGTGTCAAGTTGTATTTCAGGTTTCAGGATGACATAAGTTTAATTTGGAAGGGGCCCTCTTCTGAGCTTGATGAGTTTTTACAGTACCTCAGTGCTACAACCACATTTTTGCGGTTCACTTGGGTAATTGACATTACCCATATAAACTACTTGGTCATACATTTGTTCAAAGATACTCTTACTGGAAGGTACACTACAAGAATTCACAGAAAAGAAACCTACTCTAATTCTTTTCTGCATTACACCAGTTCCCACCCCAACCAACAGAAGAGGTCAGTGGTAAAAGGGCAACTTGTCCGAGCCGCCCATATGATCTCTGGGGAAAAAGATTTTACAGTTGAGTGTAGCAACTTGAAATCTATATTTGAAAGGAGGGCCTATCCAGCAGAACTGGTCAATGAGCTCATTGATGAGGTCACACAGAAAAGAAAGATAAGCCATTTCAAGCCTATAGTTACTATCCATACCCTTGACAACAGTCCACCTGCTATAGGGATGAATAGACCGGAGGAGAATATAAGCCCCTTCCTTAGATCTTTAACAGTCACCTTTAATTCTGATTCTTACAACTTGAAGTTAAATTTTAGTAAAACCTGGGATATTTTAATGGAAGATAGAGACATCATAACTCACTTGGGAGATAAACCATTAATAACATACAGAAGAGGTCCAAATTTAAAAGACCTCCTTAGAAAGGGAAAAAACAACACAATATCAAGCCAGTGTAGCATGTATAAGTGTGAGTCATGTAAATGGTGTCACAAGGTTAAAACTGGCAATAAGTTTTCTATTAACAACATGGTCTTTAAAGTAAAAGGGAGGTACAATTGCTCTTCCAAAGCAGTTGTTTATATGGCGATATGTGACCAGTGCTCAGTGTTTTACGTAGGTAAAACGGAGAGAAAATTTAAGGCAAGGAGCTATGAACACAACTATGCCATCAGGAAAAACAACATGAATAATGCACTGGCTAGGCACATTCATGACAACAATAGCCACAGCTTCAGTTTTATGGCTATTGACCATGTTACTACTGGTGACAAGATACCCTGGGGGCTCCAATTAGACTTAAAAGAACTGAGATGGCAGATCCTTTTTCATGCAGACAAATGGCCTGGCATTAATGACAGGACATCAATTACCCCTGTCTTAAAACTAAAAGCCTTGCAAAGGAAGAAAAAAACTACAAACTTAACCATCCTGCACAAGCACCTTATGAGAAAAAGTTTAATGTTTTTACCTAAATTGTAAAATATTTTTAAAGTTTGACTGTTATGATACTGACATCAGCTTTTTAATAGTTCAACTTGGTTTGCTAATTCAGTTTTTTACAAACATTCAACTTTTAGAATTATGTTTAGTGTATATACATATATTTTAAAGTGAAGTGTTGTTATAACAGTTAGCAAACGGTTAACTACAGCTACTCATTTTACTCATGGTTCAGCTGGTTTTATGTGTCCAATCAGAATGTGTTAGAAGGTTTTAAAATATATATTTAAACATTGGCTGTGCACATTGACTCTTGTCTGATGAAGTAAACATTGTTTTAACGAAAGCGCTGACATCGATTTTACTGGGTTTATACATCGATTTTATTGGATTTATTCAGCCTTAAAGTTTGCTTTTATTCAACATTTTTGTGTTTGGTGTTCCTTGGGACCCTTCCTATCAGTTTTTTAAATTTATTTCATTTTTTAAATGCTCAAGCCAACACCCGCTGGGAGTTAAACATACACACTCAAAAGAGCTGTGCTGGAGAGAATGAGTTAAGATGGCAGTAATTAGATGTGGGATGCTTCATTTCCTGAAACCATCCAGTTCACATGAAAAGATCATAGCTAAACGTCACTGTACACCATGTTACTCATCCAAAACATAGATGAAGCAGGTTAATTAGGCTAAGGAAGAGAAAGAAGATGTAAAGAAACCCTTGGCAGCTCCACTGTTAATGTGCACATTCTTAAAATATCACGTTTGTGACAATATCATTATACTTTGAATGTAGAGGCGACAAACGTGAAGGTGGAATATAAGAATACCAAAGCACTTTATCATATCAATAGACAAAAGGGATCTAAAAGTTTAAACATAGGTTTTATCAGGCACTTGAAAACGTCATACTGAAAGAATGGAGGGTTGCTTGAAGAGCAACAACTAGTTCTTATTCAGTTTGCTGGAGGGTGGGGAGTCCCTAAATACTATTTGCTTCCTCCAGCATTTGCTACTATAAACAGTTCATAGGTTCATAGGTTTGTACTAGGCTAATGGCCCTGGAGCCTTTACAAGCCTAGCCCATAGAAGTACCCCGGCATCGTGCCACCTGATGTTAGTTCCCATTGTCTCTATCAAGTAGATCCACTGGAGTGATCCCCGGGGTGAACTTTCTATTTCCCACCCACTCATCAAGATTTCTTTTGAAGAGGGCCAGTGAGGTGCTCTGTTTGACATGTATGGGAAGTCTATTCCATAGCATGAGCAGTCTCTAGGTTATGAACCTGTCCCTCCAGCACGTTCTGTTGATTGCAATAATGAGGTTGAGGTCTCTGGAGCATGTGGTGCAGAGGGATTTGGATTTCTTTAGATGTAGCATTTCTGAGAGAACTAGATCAGACATGGCTTTGTAAGTCAAGCAGAGATCACCTCTTAGTAGACGATATGAGACAGAGAATAGCTGGACTTTTTTAAGTCTGTCCATGTAAAACATGTGTTTAAGGCCTAGGATCCTCTTTGCGAGGTACTTCTGTGGTCTTCCAGCTGTTGCATGTGTCTAGTGAGGCACATGCCAAATGGGGCATTATACTGGATGATTGGCCTAATGATGAAGATTTGAGAGAGATGATGACTTCTTTCTTCCTGGATGCAAAACCCTTGGTAACAAGATGTACCACATAGAAGGACTTTCTGACCACAGTGGCAATGTGGTGGTTGAAGGAGAGGCTGCTGTCAACCTGTGTCCCCAGATCACATACAACGCCTTCAGTGGGCTCCCTTTGATGTGGTAATTAGTGGGAACTAAGTTTTTCCCAAAGGGGATGACAATACATTTTTTGGCATTAAGCTTAAGGCCATGGTTTCAACACCAGTCATTGGTCTCAGTGAAGCCTTTCTGTAGGATGTTGGCCAGCCTTTATCACACTACATAATCAGGTATGCTTAATCATGATTGTTGACTCAGGCTAGTCCAGCATAAATCACCAAGGATTACCAATATTAAGTTTTGAAATTATTTGGAGATGACAGGCATTCTTTTTGTGGTCAAAAGCAATAAGAAACTTTTCTGGGAGAATCACCCATTATAAATTGCAGAGTACATCACCATGGATACAAGGAGAAGATAGGTGGTTTAAAAGGAGATCTGTGGAATTCCTGTTGATGCAGCTACTGCATTTAGCATTAAGTATCCTTTAACACTGCATATTCTGCAGAACGTTTGGCTGCACTTTCCAGATGTGGAACACTATTTACCAGTCAGAAATCAGTGCCACTACAACAGTTCAACAATGACTAAGAATTTGATTTTGGTGTGATGCCCCTGCACTGGTCTAGTAATCAATGAGCCTCAATCCTTACCACTGCCAACAATGAGGGATGTACACAATGGGAGGATGACAAGTACACACACAGTAAAGTGCAATTTCCCTTAAGAGCACAAAGAGATCACAATCAGTCTAGGGCTGGTTTCTCCCTCTTAAACTGGTCTGAAAATGCCCATAGCATGGAACTGAGTGTAGAGTTTAACCTCTCAAAAAGAACATTAGTCTGGTGATGGTAGGAGGTGGTCTTTATGTGTTTAACCCCACAGTACTTCTACAGACAAGTCAGCAGATCTAACATGAAATTGGCACCTCTGTCAGTCAGTATTTCTTTTGGAAAACCTACCCTGCTGAAAATTTCTAACAAAGCATTTCCCTCTTTTTATAGGTTCATAGGTAGGTACTAGGCTATTGGCCCTAGGGCCTATATAAGCCTAGCCAAAAAGGTACCCTGGCTTTCGCCACCCAAGAACATTATTTTCCTGTGCCACTGTCAAGCAGAGCCACAGAAGTGATCCCCGGGGTGAATTTCCAATTTCCCATCCAATCATCAAGATTTTTCTTGAAGGGTGCTAATGAGGAGCTTTGTTTGATATAGATAGGTAGTTTGTTCCAGAGTATGGGAAGTCTCTGGGACAGGAATCTATCCCTCCAACATGTTCTGTTTATTCTGTTGACAAGGTTTAGGTCCCTAGAGCGTGTAGCTCGGAGGGATTGGGATTTCTTTAAGTGGAGCATGTCCAACAGCTCTGGGTTTGACATAGCTTTGTATGTTAGGCCAGAGATCGCCTCTGAGTAGGTGATATGCAACGGAGTAAAGCTGTAGATTTTTTAGATGGTCTGCATAGGGCATCTGTTTGAGGCCAGTAATCCTCTTTGTGAGATATTTCTGCAGTCTTTCCAGTTGTTGTAGATGTCTTGTGAGGTACATACCAAAAGGAGTGTTATACTCTATAATGGGTCTAATGAGTAGAGGGGAACAATGACCTCTTTTTTCCTGGATGAGAAACCTTTTGTGATGAGGTGTGCCACATAGAAGGATTTCCTGACTACTGTGGCAATGTGATTATCAACGAAGAGACTATTATCCACCTGTGTCCCAAGGTCTCTTATCACACTTTCAGTGTTAAGTTTACTACCGCCTATGTGGTAGTTCATGGGTACAGAGTTTTTACCAAAGGAGATGACAATGCACCTGTTGGCATTGAGCTTGAGGCCATGGCTTTGACACCAGGCATCTGTCTTAGTGAGGCCCTTTTGTAGGATGTCCACATCATTAGGAGTTTTGATTATGGCTCCTAGTTTGCAGTCATCTGTGTAATTCATTAGCCAAAGACCATCTGTGTTGGCCTGTACTTCAGAGAAGTAGATACTAAACAGGAGAGGACCCAGGACTGAACCCTGTGGTACTCCACTTGTCACTGGTCTGAAGTCGGATTTGGAGTCTGCTACTTTCACAGTGTGGGTTCTGTCAGTGAGCCAGTTGGCAACCTATCTTGTGACATAGGGATTTATACCTAGTTTAGTGAGTTTATCTATAATTCCAGAGTGGAGGATGGTGTTGAAAGCCTTGGAAAGATCTAGATAGGCTGTGTGAACCACCTTATCCTTGTCTATGGCTTTGGTGACTGCTTCAAAGAAGTCTATCAGGTTTAGGAGACATGATCTGCCTTTTACAAACCCAAACTGGGTGGGGTCCAGAGTCTGGAGATTACAATGTCTTTGTTTATAAGTTCCATGATGAAACATTCCATGGCCTTGCAGACCAGGCTCATCAGGTTAATAGGGTGGTAGTTCCCGGGGTTCCTGGTGGCTCCTCCTTTGTGGAGTGGGATAACCATTGCAGTGTGCCATTCCGTGGGTACAAAGCCTGAGGTGAGGCTATGATTGAACATGGTACTTAGGTGGGGTGCCAATTCGCTCTGTAGTTCATGTAGAACACAGCCTAGGATGTTGTCAGGTCCCATGGATGCTGTGTTCTTGGCTTTGGAGAGTGTGGTTTTTACCTGTGCAACCATGATTACAGGAACTTTGCATTCTTCCGGTATAGAGATGGGTCCTTTAGGGGGTGAGAGGGGGGTAAAGTTAGCACTGAACCTATCTGCCAGGATGTTGGCAATATCATTTGGTTCTATATCTTTAGTGCCATTGTGCTGTAACTCAGAGCAGATCTGAGTGCTGCCATTGAGATTCTTGACATAGCTATAGAATGCTTTGTGGTTGTCTTTAGAGTCAGTGGAAATTTTGTTTTTGTAACTAGCTTTGGAGGATTTTATGAGGGATCTCAGCTTCTTACTGAGGCTGACCAGGGAGTTCCTCCAATCATGGGATTTTACTCTTTTTTGCAAAAGTTTCTTTCTTCTGTTGTAGAGTTTGTTTATGGCAGAGGACCACCAGATTGGCTTCATTTTTTTGGAGGATAGCATCTTAGTTCTGTTAGGGATAGCATGATCCATGCACTCATGTAAGTACTTATAAAGTGCAATTGTGTAGAACTCAGCAGTTGTACCTCTACTGTCCGTCTGCATGGGTGTTGCGAAGTTTGCCACTTCTGTCTTAAGAAGCTTGAAGATGGCTTTGGAGAAATTATTTACGGTAGTTTCCCTAATAGGGGGTGGGGACATAATGTGGATGTCTAGGGTGATTAGCTTGTGGTCGGATCTGACCAATGAGAAATTGACCTTTGGTGTGGAACACTGGTCACCCATGTTGGTAATGACCAGGTCTAGGATATTGCTGCCCCTAGTGGGGGTGTGGATAAGTTGATCCAAGGCATTGGAATTTATGAATTCCAGAAAACATAAAGCAAAATAGTTGGTACATGAGTAGTTTTCCAAATTAATGGTGGGGTAGTTGAAATCACCCATTATTAAGGTGTTGGGTTGTACCATAATATTTTCCAGTGTATCTAGAAATGAGGAGTGGGAATCCTGGGGCATGGTGGGGGATCTGTAGCAAGCTACAATTTGGATTGGGGTCTTGCCCAGAGTTAGTTGCACTTGGATAATCTCGGATGCATTATGCTAAGCAACTAGCCTGGAGGTGTGGTTATCCTTAAAAAATATGGACACGCCTCCGCCTTTAGTGTTTTGTTCCAGGTTAGGTGGCCAAAAGGTATGGTATAAATTATAGCCTGGTACTGCAGGGGTGCTCTCTGGAGCCTTGAACCAGGTCTCTGACACTGCACAGATATCAATATTCTCCATTTTAAGGAGTGCTTCGAGTGAGTACATTTTGAGGTTTAGACTTCTAGCATTAAGTAGCATTACCCTTAGATTTTGCTTGCTTGTACCTGTTAAGGTGGTGAATTTGTCATTTGAACCTTGCCTACAAAAGGCACTATAGGGGTGGCAAGAGCCTTAGCCAGTATCTGGAAACCCAAGGGCGACAGGTGCAGGCCATCTCTGGCAAAGCATCGGGGTCTGTCAATCATGTCATCCCAGGCAGACAGATACTGGATCCCCTTAGAATGACACCAAAAGCTTAGCCAATTGTTGAAGTCAATCATTTTGTCCTTGTACTGTGGTACCATTCTGGGTGATGGCAAAACGCTTCTCAGGGCTAGGATCATACCTGCCTGGGCTACAAGATCAGAGAGCTCCTCTATGTCTCTCTTCATGTAGTCCAGGGAGGTACATCTCAGGTCATTCACACCAACATGGACAATAACATATACTTGTTCTGAAGTGACCTGAGTGCGTGCATTATGTGGTGGATCCTGGCACCTGACAGGCAGCTGACAGTAGCTTTCTCCTTGTTTAGCCTGCTGAGTGCAACATCAGTGTGCCTGACTATAGCGTCACCTATGACCAGAGTGTTGGGTACGTTGTTATGCCTTATGGGCTGTAGTTGAGTGGCACACTGAGTTTGTGGGCTATGTGTCATTTGGGTTGTGTTGGGGGGTGGAGGTTGCATGTGTTTCTGCTTTAGAGGGCTCTGTTGCTTGGGCAGATTTTTATTGAGAGCCTTCACGAATGTAGGTGTGTGTTCTGTGTTTTTATGTGTGTGTTTTGGTGGTGTAGGTTTGAGGGACTATGTGATGAGTGTGGTGTGGTGTGGTGCATGTGTTTACCTTCTCCTCTTGACTGTCTAGTCCAGTCTTGGGTGAAGAAAGCTTTGCTTCCAGTTTGGCTATATAAGTGCATCTCTCACAGGTTGTAGTGTTGGGTGGTAGGAGGAGAGGGTTGTCTGTGTACATGAGGCAATTGCTGCATTGCCTCAAGATGCCCAGATTCATCAGGTAAACAGGAGAAAATACCGGGAGCTGACCCTTAGACATGCCTTAATAAGTGCTTATTTATTAAGTACTAAAAATTGTTTCCCTCTAGATAAGTGAGGAAAGTTGAGTGCTCTAGTAATTAGTTGCTTATTTAGTTCTTACAATGAGTTCTGAACAAGTGCCGAGTTCAAAGAAACAGATTTTAGTGCTAAAACTAAAAAACTGACTAGTTCTAAGGGAAAATTTGAAGATCAGATTTTATGGTGCCGGGAATAGTTTAACCCTAACTAAGCAGCGATGCATAAAGTGTATTTTTTTTATAACAGTAGCAAATGAGCAAACTGATTTAAACAAATTAACCAATAAGAGCTAAAAACTGAGCCCTGTTCCAGCAGTCTTCGATCAGACAAGTTCTAACTGCACACTCATGCCACTAGGGTGCAGGGGAACCTTCTCCAAAAAAAGATGGCCTGAATTAGTGCTCAAGTTATACAAACAAAGCTAGATTCAGCAGGTCTGAATCTAGTCTATGCTACAGCAAACAAGGCGTACCAATTTCAGAAAGAAACAGTTCAAATAAGCAGGCACAATATGCCTCTAACCAGTAACTCCCAGCTCAGAAGGGCAGAGTCTACTCTCTCCTCCCACAAGAGTGCAGAGTACACCTTTTTAATG
Organism: Protopterus annectens; assembly: GCF_019279795.1. Lineage (NCBI taxonomy): Eukaryota > Metazoa > Chordata > Ceratodontiformes > Protopteridae > Protopterus > Protopterus annectens. The sequence continues at coordinate 1,515,657,266 of NC_056743.1, forward strand.
TAAAATAACTGGTCCAAAGCCCAAGTGCTTAAACCAGAACCAATACACTTTTGGAATAACAGACACTAAGCCATCAATCAGCAACTCCTAACTTAGAAGGATGTAAGCTACCTGTCCTGCCACAACAGTGCAGCCCACAACCTTCTTAATGTAAAACAACTGGTCTGAGGCCCAAGTGCATAAACCAAAAGCTTAGAATAACAGTTACAATTTAATCAGGCTACTAACAAGCAGTAATAAATGCAGCCGAATAAATGAAAGTAACTACTTTTAAGAACAGGCAGCAAAAGCAAAATAAAGTAAGAAGAAACACAAATACAGTAAACACAGATGAATAAAGTGCAATTTCTTTCTATATAACAATAGAAAATGAGCAAACTGATTTAAACAAATTATCCAATTAACCAGTAAAAAGCTAAAAACTGAGCCCTATTCCAGAAGTCTTTAATCAGACAAGTTCTAACTGCACACTCCTGCCACTGGGGTGCAGGGGAACCTTCTCCAACAAAGATGGCCTGGATCAGTACTCAAGTTATGCAAACAAAGCTAGATTCAGCATGCCTGAAACTAGTCTATGCTACAGCAAACAAGGCACACCAATTTTAGAAGAAACAGTTCAAATAAGCAGGCACAATAAGCCTTTAACCAGAAATTCCCAGCTCAGAAGGGCAGAATCTAGCCTCTCCTCCCACAAGAGTGCTGACAAGCCTTTAACCAGAAATTCCCAGCTCAGAAGGGCAGAATCTAGCCTCTCCTCCCACAAGAGTACTGGAGGACAAAGCTACCACCTTAGGGTATCTGGTAGCATAATCTACTACCACTAGGATATACTTTTTTCCTGTGGAACTTGGGGTACCCAGAGACCCCACAATATCCATAGCTACCCTCTGAAATGGGGGTCTATATTAGATGAACGAAAGTTCATCTTAGCGAACGCTCAAATGAGCAAATATCCAGGTACTCGAAACTGCAATTGTGGGGGGCTGCCCCCCCACACCCCCCCTAAATATATATTCCAACTCTGAGATCGCACTACAGTGAGGAAAGGGCAAATATTCCCATCTTCACTGTACCACGATCTCGCAATTGCGGTTTCAAGTTCCGCAATATTCGCTCATGTGAGCGTTCGCTAAGATGAACTTTCGTTTATCTAATATAGACCCTGAAATGGCTCCTCAAGCACATATAAAGGCATCAAAGGTGCTTTCACCTTGTCTCCTGCCTTGCCTACCTTTTGGCACTCTCACAGGTCCTGCAGCACCCTCTTATATCTCTAGAAATCCCAGCCCAATAAAAGTTATGCATAATATGTCTCTTTGTATGTTTTATGCCCATATGACCTGCAAAGGGAATATCATGGGCTATTGCTAGAAATGCCAGATGGTAGGCTCTAAGCACTACCAACTGCTGTATTCTCTCACTCTCTAGCCCTCTCTCAGGGGTCCTCTCTCTATACACTAACCCTTTATCCCAGTATACAGATCCCCCCTTCCCTTGAGAATCAGGTGCCTCACTCACTACCTCCCTCAGGCCTTGTAATGTAGGGTCTGAGAGTTGAGCCTGTCTCAACTCTATCTTAGTAACCCTTCCCAGCTTCCCTTCCACAGGAAGTCTGGCATCCTCTGACAGTAGTGCCTCACTGTCAGCCTGGGTACTACTACTCACCTCTGCCCTTGCAGTCACTCTGCCCAAGGGAACATCAGTACCCACAAGCAGCTTGTGTCTCTCCTTCAGTCTCACTGCTACAGGGTAACTCCCTCTCTGAAGTAACCATCTCACCAGTCGTGACTGCAGGTGTGCGGTCTGTCTGGGTCCCCCTCAGACTACCAGACCCACATGCTTGTCTCCAAGCCTGACTGCATGTAACTGCGTGTACACATGGTACTGCATTATCAAAATTATTGCCTATCAGGACATCTGCAGGCAAGGGTGCCGGAACCATAGAGTGAGGGGGAGGGAGTGCCCCCCACTTTTCCAAGACTATCTTGTCTTCTCTAGCAATCTAGCCTCAGGACTGGTGCTAGTATTTTGGGGGCCCTCAGCAAATGCCAAGTTGGGGGCCCCCTAGACACTTCCAGTCTAAGTATCACCCTGTTACTGCCACCCCCCATCCATCCTTTTAGCTCTTGCTGCAAACTTTTAGGAGTAGTATACACAGACTGATCTGTAGCTACAATGCCTATGTACAGCACTATATTGGCTCATCTCACAAAGGGACATTCACAGTTACTGGCATTTAGATGTAACAATGATACATTACAACAGTGGTATGTACTGGGCTGGAGTTAGGTGAAATGGCACCCTAGACACTGCCTACTGTTTCAGCCCCTCCAAAAAACACACACATCATGTATGCTCCCCTCTGTTTCTCCCCATCTCGGGTTCCCCACACCATGTACACTATGTTTTTATTCTGTTTCTCACATTTTACCTTTCTATTAAGCTTTTTCAAGAAGCCATAACTTTATATATACTCTGAAGTGCTTTTTAAGTTGTTTTTCATTTTACCCAACCTTTTCATCCAATAATGGCCTGAACAGAAATTATGATTAAAGAAAGAAATTCAGTGTTGCTGTTCAGCTTTGGTTTTCCCTTGCATCCTTTCAACAGACCTTTACTGACCAGACAGCACATTAATAACCATTTAGGAAATAACTCAAGCTGGGACCCCCAGAAGCCATAGGGGTTATAGACGCTCTAGAATGTATTTTAGAGCATTCCCCAACCTTTTAATCCAACAGTGGCCTAAACAAAAATCATGTAAGAACAATTATTTCAGTCTTACTTTTTTCTTTCAATAAAGACATAAGCTGTGCCCAAGGCTTAATATTCAAAGCTGACAAAATAGTAGCTCACAATAAACTAACAAGCCAGTTGTTATGAGGATATACAGATCCTCTCTGGGAATACTGCCTGCCTCCTTAATCCCCCTAAAAAATAGTCACTGCCTGTGCATCTTTCTGGTATTAGACTGGAATGAAAGCAGAGACTCAAATGGTCACAGTCATGTACTTCAAGTGACTGCTTACATACATATATGTATAGCATGCCTCCTGACTCCTCACTCTAACCCCCAAAGGGAGCTTATATACATGCTTGATGTTTGATTGTGAGAAAAGTGAAAAAAAAATGATTGCAGTAATGGATTCTACTTTGTTGCTCATAAACAGTACACTGCCCCAAACAGGAGCTAAAGTAGCTTTGTTTGTACTTCTCTGAGATCTGTGAGAAATGTAAACGAAACAATGACCACGCAATCCCCACCCCTCTGTACACATGCATCTGAGCAGGGCTGGTTTTAGAATGGGTGCAGTTGACAGCAAAGACCATTATCAGTTTTATCATAAGAGGGTCATATCACAACTCTATTCAGGTTAAAGTCGTAATCAGAAAATTAAGGCATTTTTTTCTCCTCTTTTTTCCCCAACCAGAAACAGCTTTTGTGGGGCCCCTATGCAGTCAAGGGTGAAGAAGGGAGCCCCTCTCTATCCATTTATACAGTCTGGGAAGGGGGATTACCAGATTTCTAGAAGATCTAAGTGACTGAATGTCTTGTGATATATGCTGTGCCTTACTTTTGAAATATAATTACTTGTAAGCTGCAGTTTTTACTGATGTGTTTTACCCATGTGTGTGTCCTGGCATTATTGGATGTGTGCACTGATAAAAATCAGTGAACCCTGACAACCCAATACAACAACTTGGTCTTTCTCTACTTAACTGACTGTTATCAAGCCAGCCATTCTATTCATCTGTTGGGTTATGTCATAATGTACAGTTATGCCTGCTGAGTTCAACCTTTTTGTATACTGTAGCATTTTCCTATTGTGCTAAACATTTGTGAAATTATTTATATTCTTTTTTCGCTCTGTTAACCTTTAGCATGTGCCAGTGTATTCCTGCTGTGTTATACCTTCTGAAATGATGCTTCTGTATACTTTTTGCTCTCTGAGTATTATTGTACTATTATTATTACTTTTGTGGAACCCTTCTCCCTGGGCCTCCACTGAAAATGGATATGTATCCAGTCGGACTTTCCCGGTCAACAAATGTAAAATAATAAATAAATAAAAATAAAATTTTTACACACACACACACACACACACACACACACACACACACACACGCACACACACACACACACACACACACACACACACACACACATACACACACACACACACACACATGCATACATAAGTCAAAGCAATACTAGATTTATACTTACTTCAGCAAATCACAATATACTGTGCAACACTGGTATTGCCATATCAGATCAGTGACTGCTATTTAGCAGTTGTCAAACAGAGGTAAGTCACTTTTATTTACCTCATTAAGGAGTAAGTGAATACCTGTCACTGTCCCCGATTTCACAGATATTCCCTGATTTTGCCTCATAATTTTGCTCTGCCCTTTGTTAAAAAGTTTTATTTGCTAGTATGTAACTCATTCAAAATTACAGACAGTCAATAAATCCAGACATCATAGCTGTATACTTCTTATTGTCCAAAAAATGCCCACTGATGCAGAATGTGTTATTCTAGTAACTTTTTAAGTGAATTACAGTAATGTTTAAAATGTGTTCCTCATTTTGAGACTTCATTCTGCTATTAGTTTGGCACTGAAAATAATTCTTTAACAAAGATGTTGAGAGTTATAGTATCGGATGTTTTGCCAGTATTTATTAAACTCCATGAAAGAGAAACCATCCGTGAAGATCAGAAGCATTAGATCTTCTTAAAATCCATGGTGTGCACTACGATGAGTCACTCTGAGCTGCTGATGTCTCTAGTGCTTACCTTTCTCACGTTCATTATCAGCTTTCTCCTAAAAGTGTCATATCACAGCCCTGTTCAGATAAGGATAATCAAAAACACATCTTTTCCACAGCCAGCAACAGCTTTTGTGGGGCCCCTACACAGTCAAGGATGATTAAGTGGCCTCTGAAGCCACTGGTACTGCAGGTACCTAAGCTGGCTATGTTGTTAGTTTTAATGGCAGATGTCCACCAGCAGTGTTTAATTAAGCCAGGGGCATTATGTCAGTGGTAAAATATTTAATGGAATTGTGAAGCCTGTCACTTGACAAAACACTGTTACTATAACTAAATATCTTTGAATTTTGAAGGAGCTATAAATAAGAGTTATTATTACCTTGTACTATGAACTGTCTAATAGTTTCTAATATTTTTCAGCCTTATTTCCATGTAAATACCACTGTCATATCTGCTTGTTGATGCATGTTTTACTGGCACTTTTCTCCCCAGGCCTCCGCTGAAAATGGATATGTTGTCCAGTCAGACTTTCCCGGTCAACAAATGTAAAATAAAATAAAAATAAATTACTCATCTGGTTTGTTAAGCATATAAGACTACTGTACTAGTTTTTGTTGGTTTAACAGGCATGTTACAAAATATCAAGATAAGATAATTTGCTGTGGTTTGGGGCCCCCCAGGATCAGGGAGCCCCCAGCGACTGCTGGGTTCACTGGTGCCTAAAACCGGCTATGTCTAGCCTTCAATAATTGAAAAAATAAAAACTCTATGGTGGCATGTTTTAAGGAAGACCCATACATGCGTGTGTCACACCAAAACTGAAAGCACAAAATTTTAATAAACTTCCATTGCCTGACCGATGCAGACGGAAAGCACAAAATGCCTCCTGCTCTTAAGCTTTTTCCCTGACATTCCTGCAGCTGTTGCCTGCTTGCCTCCTACTCTTCCCTGACATTCTTGCAGGTAGGGAGATGCTGATATATGCTACTGGGGGATTTTGTTTTGTTTCCAATGATATATGCTTATGCTAGTGTGTTTCGGCTGAGGGGATTTTGTTTTGTTTCCGCTGATATATACTGGGATCATGTTTCTGCTGACATATGATCTCTAGGTTGTTGGCTATTATAATGTGATATGACTGAGACAAGCCCATTAGTGTCTCCTGTCATGGACCAAGTGGACCATCCCAATGGTAACTTAGCTAGTCCAGTGCTGCGGTTTCCAGGTGCTGTGAAACGCCTACCTTCATCCCCACTCGGTTCTCCTGGGCTGAACTGTGAACAGCAACCACTGTTGGATAATCGGCAAAAAAGAGGTCAGTATTCAGGTCACTTCAGCTGCAACAATTTTTCTGAGGACCCCAAGATTAGCAAGATTATATGCAAGGCTGAGCATACCATTGAGAAGGGTGTCTTTCCTGAACGTATCTATCAAGGTTCATATGGTAGCTACTTCATCAAGGATGAGCATGGGGTAAGTGGGTATACTACAGCAAAGCTTTTGGGACTGAAGTTGTAAGGAAAAGTGCACTGCATATACACAAATGAATATTGTACAATCCATGTTCAGAGAGTACCACTGCCTTCCTGCAATAATGGCTGCAAATGGATTCTGTAATGCATCTAAACAGGTTGGATGACTGTGTCATAGTTTGCAGGGCTTCATAGTTTGTTTAGTTTAAAATTCCCATGTGATACTCTTTTTTTTGTTCAGGGCAGTACTGATTCCAGCAGGAAAGAATGGCAGATAATATTTTGATTTTGAGTTAGTTGTCCTTGTGGGGAAAGTATTTGGAATGTCTGAAAATGGGGGCTTACACATATGAAGTCCAAAGTTATTGTGATTTTAAGTATTACATTTTTTGCTGGGGGAATTTGTTTTGTTTCCACTGATATATGCTGCTGGGGGGGATTTTGTGTGTGTTGGTTGTTTTGTATGCTGCTCTGCGGGGGAAGGAGGGATTGTGTGTGCGTGTGTGGGGGGGGGGGGGTTGTGTGTGTGTGTGTGTGTGTGTGTGTGTGTGTGTGTGTGTGTGTGTGTGTGTGTGTGTGTGTGTGTGTGTGTGTGAGATGCCTCAGTTAGGTATACCAGGTGGTTAGTGTTACTCAGGCTGAAACCCTGTACCGTAGGTACAAGGAACAAGAGCCCGAATTCTCTACCTACAGCACAACTTGTGATTCAAAGAGTTGAATGAGGAATTTACAAGGAGCTGAGAGCTTCAGGAGAAGAGAAGTTTAGTGCTGCTTATGCCACATCGGTTTGCCTTGTTAGTGGCACAACAGTTAGCATACTTGTTTTTGATGCAGAAGGCTGTGTGTTCTACTCCCACAGTATACAGATGGATTGCTGATACTGTACGTAGTTCAACATGTGTTGTACATTAAAGGGAGTGGATGCTGCAGTCCTGTGAATGCCTTCCTCTGGAGGAGTTACCTAGTAATTATGAACCTGTTATCACTTTGCCATCCATTCCCTATTGCAATATTACTAGCTTATCATGTTTTAATGTAACATGCAATTTGTTCTTCAAGGGCTACAGGCACTTTATTTGCAGATGAAACAATGAAATATAAAGTTGTTTGCAAGCAGCAACTTTGTATTAGTTACACATGCCTTTAATGGGGAATTATTTAGATGACTTCTGCAGAGATTTTGCATATTTACTGATATTGGTGGATTGTAATGACAGAAGTTTGAGTGGCCTTTTATGGTTTACATTTTCTGAAATTGGTAGTTTTGCCATTATTGGTTCATACATTTTTTCATTGCTTACTAGACTGTTCAAACTAATTCTAACAAGCGGTGCTGTATTATACAAGGAATATAATTTAATTCAATCAGGAAGGTGGATCAGAGAATGCATACATGTATGCATGGCCCTAAAAATGTGTAAGGAGCCTGTGGTTTGAAAACAACCCAGAAGTAAGCTTAGTCCTCCACTGACTAGATGCAAAATTAATGTGGGTTTTCATGTCCTTTCAATGAATGTGAGTTTCAAGGCCAGAGAAGTTTACTGCTCATCTTAAGTCTATTTTTTGTTGTTTAGCAAATGGCTTAATGTTTGTGCTATTTTATTTCAGTTTCTGTAATCATTGTAGAAGTAAATAAGAAAACAGTATGCACACTGACAGGTTTGAGTGGTGTTTATGGTAACCGAGGAGATATAGCCAAGTAATGGGACACTGAAGTGGCTGGGGAGGGGGGCTGCTGCTGGAGCAACAGGGGGTTATAGACTATCCATTCAAGGAAACAAAGCTCACCCTTGTCCATATTCAAATGCAACTAGGATCGAAGGATGGGTCATAGAAAATGTACTCCAGAATTGCTCCTCGTGCCAATAATGGATAGATGCAGTTCCTAAATGCTGCATCCCTTACATGGGTCCCCTCAAATTATCTATGGTATAATCACAGTTATTCTCAATAGGGATAATGTACAAGTATCAGCCATGAGATAGGTAAGATCAATCAGGAAATGTTAATTCAAGCATCAAAAGGGAAATTGGCTAAGCTTACAATGTCCTCTAAGTGAACCTATGTCATGGTAGTAAATAGTTTTAAAAATTGTCCTTTTCAGATCACTAAGTGCCCCTCTCACACTCCACCCCCCACCCCCCATCTTCAACAGGTTCCGGCGCCTATGTCTGCAGGGATATCCTCAAACACACCTACTTGCTGGCTTCCTTTTCCATCCTCCCAGTCAAGGTGAACCCTAGCCTAAGGTATTTGGAATGGGGTCCCTCCTAAAGCTCTGACTGGAGTAGACTTTCCAAGCAAGTAGTGCTGCTCTGTAACCATTGCAGGCTTCACAACAGTTAGATCAGAGGCTTTGTCTCTCTTAGCAATGGTATCTTTCCCATTTACTTACATAGGCTATAACCTCTTGTGGTAGTTTAGTACCCTTGTTGTCTCAAGACATCCTACTGTTGGCATTTCTCCCACTTACTGGCACTCCCACCTTATATTCCCCACCTTGCCTCCATGAACATCTATATGCTATATGGCTCCACTGGTTGCATTTAAAACATGTAACCCTCGGTCCTGGCTGTGTACCTAGACTAGTGGCTTTCCCTGCTGCTAGTGAACTCTGTTGGGGCAGGCTGGGCTGCCCACCATGGATTCCCTTGGACACATGAGCAGCAGTGGGTGTCTCTTTCCTGTGCTGTGATGCCCTGCTTGCTAGGTATAGCTCTCCCATCTTCTCCAACTCCTCTGCAGTAGTGCATTGTCTATCAGCTAACTAGATTTTCATGTACTCAAGCAAAGTGCCAAGGGCTTGTTTCCTCACCAAAAGGTCTGGCAGCCCTACAAAAAGTGGTGACCTGACATCCACTCACCCATCTATGAAAATAAGTCCTTAGTTCAGCAACATATTCACAAACACTTTCATCTGCCTTGCGTCTATGCTCACAAAACTTTTTTCTATAAGCTTCAGATGTTAACTTAAAACATTCTAAAAGACACTCTTTACAACATTATCATTTAAACAATCAGTATCAGACAGTTGCAAAATTACAGTTACAGCTTTACCATGGAGTATGGTGGTCAAGAACCGTACCCAGTCCCCTTGGTCAACATTATGCTGTTTACATACCCTTTCAAACATATGAATGAAACTATCAAAATTATCTTCCTCTATAAATTGTGGAAGTAATTTACTGACCTTTGTTGCTTCTGGGGTTCGGTTAGTCCCTTCCTCATTACCTGCATGACTCTGGTGAAGGGTCAGCATCTCCTTTTCATGTTGCCTCTGTCTCTCATTCTCCTTAGACTCCAGCCATTGCAGTTTCTCATTTTCCTCAGTCTTTAGATGTCTCAGTCTCTCTGCTGCCTCTATTTCCAAATGCTTGGCCTTCTGCTCAAGTCTCTTTAACTCCAGACAGATTTTTAAGTCCTCTGTGGAAAGGTTGAGCTGCCCATTTTCTGTGAGTTGCACATTCCCAGTCTGATTGTCCTCCTGATTGCTATTTTGTGATGCAGCTCTGACTAAAGCTGCAATCATGTCTGCTTTAGTCAGGTTGGCATGCACCAGTCCTTTAGTCTGGCACATTTCAGCCAACTGGCTCCTTGTCAGCTTGCCATATTCCTCTGCTGACATGATTGCCTGCTCTCCCTGACTAACTAATCTAACAAAAAATAAAACAATTGTGATATGAACTCTGAATGTTCACTGTGTGGCTGATTAAGAGTACAAACACCTTCAGTGGTCACTGTACACAGGCTGCAGGAATTCAATATCCACACCACTGCAAGCCAATTAATATGTGATGTGGCTATCTCACCACTAACAACCAATTAATATGTGATGTCGATATCCCACCATTGAGAACAATTAATATGTGATGCCCCTGCACTGATCCAGTAATAAAGGAGCCTCAGTCCTCACCACTGGTAACAGTGAGGGATGTACACATGGGAGGATGACAAATACATACACACTAAAGTACTATTTCCCTTAAGTGCACACAGAGATCACAGTCAGTCTGGGGCTGGTTTCTTCCACTCTCTCAAGATCCCCAATAAGACTCCCCACTGGCACAGCTATAGGGTTGAGATCTCAGCCAAGTGGTCAAGCCAAAGCCTCCAGCACCTTCTCTGTCCAACCAGAGCTTTGTGTCCCTGCCCAAGTAGCTGACACACAAATACTTTGGGATTTGATTTATATACAAACACACACACAGCTGGGAAGGGCTGGCACGGGTTTACTAGCTATGCCCCCTTATGCCCAGTCTATAAGGTAGTTATCACTGCCACCAACCAACTCTTTATCAGCTACTGTAAGGCCCTTACAAAGGGTGTCTGATCCTACTGTGTAATGTTACTATTAATCCAAATGGTAGTTCTGACCAAGATTTACAAGGATATTTTGGGGATTGCATGTGCAGTGTCACCAGATACACATGCAAGTACTCTAAGAGATTAAATATCTCTAAACAAACCAGCCACAATTAAAAGGTTTAAATATATTTAATATTAAATAATAAAAGAACAAGACAAAACTTAGAAAACAAATACAGTTACTTCAGAGTTCAGAATCACATGAAATATTTTAAAACAACATTGCAGGACAGTCTTGAATAAATACAGAAAACATCTAAACTAATCTTTACTATATTCCTATCTGTATGTAAAAGAAATTACTGTACCCTATACTTATTTACAGAGCAATACACAGGCAAAAGTGCTGAGTGGGATGTTTCTAGGTCCAAGACAAGATACAAAATACCCAGTCTCTCTCTGAGAGAATTCTTAAATTAATAATAAACATTATTGCTGGGTTAGCTTGGATGACATCACTCTTTGTCACCTCAATTTAGTTCCCAAGCTAAACAAGAAACTAACATTTCTGTGTTAAAAATACATATCTGTCAGATGTGCAGCTGCCAGGAAGCCATAAAGCAATAAAACACTTTTAATTTTAAACATAGTAAATACTTCTCTCCAAGACAATAGAAAATCTTCTAGCTCTAGACATCCTGTGTTCTTGCTGCATTGAAATTAACTTTTACAACACATCATAAACCACTTAAGTTCAACTTATTTTCTTGAAGTTTTGTAAGTTAATCTTCTATGTTCCAGCAGGGTATGCTGTGGTTACATTCTTGAAGCTCATTACATAACATACAGTTCTGTATAAATCATATCAATATTTCCAAATGATATAGTATTATTTACAAAATTCCAGATAGCTGGGCTGGCAGTGTCACATTTCATATTTCTTTTTTCTAGTGCATTTCTGCTCTTAATGTATGGTCTGCATTTCTCTATTGTTTTATTGTTGTAGATTTGTGATGTAATTTGACATGGCTATACTAAACAAAGGGCCCTGGGATGGGATATATAGGTGGAACGACAATGGAGCCCTGTGCCATACTGAAAACACAGTTTGCTAATTTTCATAGGCCCTTCTATGATACCAAGTACAATGAGCAGGCATGATTCAGCACTTAGTGCACAGTAGTTATGATGACTCCTATCATAGAAGATTTAACATGACATGGTACATACACCATTGAGTTATTTTCTATAGTAAAAAAATATCATTGTTCACATAGTTGCCAATAACTGTGAAAAACTGAAGAATGATTTCCCCATCCCACCATAAAGGTTTTTAATGATCTCTAGTGACCAGTAATGCTGGTTTCTCCCTCTTTCTCCAGGTTCCCAGTAAGATTCCTCACTGGCACAGTTATAGAGTTGAGATCACAGGTGAATGACCAAACCAAGACTTCCAGTTCCCTCTCTGTCCAACCAGTACTTCATGTCCCTGCTCAAGTAGCTAAAATACACACTCTTTGAGGTTTGATTCACACACACACACACACACACACACACACACACACAAACACACACACACCTGGGAAAGGCTGGCACAGGTTTACTAGTTATGTACCCTTCTGCCCAGACTATAAGGTAGTTTCCACTGCCACCAGTCACTCCTTGACAGCTTCTTTAAGGCCCTTAATAAAGGGTGTCCAATCTTACTGTGCAATCTTAATATTAATACAAATGGTAGTTTGACTAAGAGCAAGGCTATTAGGAGTGGCCCACACAGTGTCACCAAATAAATATGCAAGTACTCTCAAAACTTAAATATCTCTACACAGATCAGCCACAATGAAAAGTTTAAATATATTTAATAATAAATAATAAAAGAACAAGATAATACTAGATATATATATTCATGTGGCATCAGCCGTGGGCTTTGTGACAGTATGGCATCAGAGGTGAGCATTGTGAAGGTACCGCGGTTTCCATTCCCTCCAGTACAGCTCTTTTGAGTGTGTACCTTTAACTCCCAGTGGGCGTGGCTTGAGCCTTTAAAAATGAAGTTATCACCTTACAATTCTAACAAATACTCACTAACATAGATCAAATATCAACACAATTGTGTTTGCCATCATATATGGTTCTGATACTGTACCAGTTGGCTTTGTGACAGTATGGCATCAGAGGTGAGCTTTGTGAAGGTACAGCATCAGTGGTGGGCTTTGTGACAGTATGGCATCAGAGGTGAGCATTGTGAAGGTACAGCGTCGGTAGTGGGCTTTGTGACAGTATGGCTTCAGAGGTGAGCTTTGTGACAGTATGGCATCAGAGATGAGCTTTGTGACAGTATGGCATCAGAGATGAGCTTTGTGAAGGTACAGCATCAGTGGTGGGCTTTGTGAAGGTACGGCATCAGAAGTGGGCTTTATGCCGGTACAGTATCAACAGTGGGCTTTGTGAAGGTACATCAGCTATGGGCATTCTGATGGTACAGCATCAGCCATGGGCTTTGTGAAGGTACCACATCAGAGGTGGGCTTTATGAAGGTATGGTATCAGCGTTGGACTTTGTGAAGGCACGGCATGAGCTTTGCATCTCTGCATGACATCCTACATCTCAGCAGCAGACAAAAGTGAAGAAGAAAAAAATGGGACTTTTTCTTAAGAGAGGCAGAGTAGATTTTTGACAAAACTCTGTGGGATTTCTGTTTGGTCATATTTAAAAGTATAGGTTTTCTGCCAAATTTCATGATATTTTTAAGATCCTTTTTCCTAACTCTGCAGTGAGAATTAAGTACAATTAGGTGTCACAGCTGCTTGATATTCTTAAGGAGATCATAGGTTCATAGGTTCATAGGTAGATACTAGGGTATCAGACCAAGGGCCTAAGTAAACCTAGCCAACAAGGTACCATAGCTTACACCACCCAAGAAAGTTATTTTCCTGTGCCACTGTCGAGCAGAGACACAGAAGTGATCCCCAGGGTGTATTTCCTATTTCCCATCCACTCATCAAGATTTTTCTTGAAGAGTGCTAATGAAGAACTTTGCTTGACATAGATGGGTAGCCTGTTCCAGAGTATGGGAAGTCTCTGGGACAGGAATCTATCCATCCAGCATGTCCTGTTTATTGTGGTGATAAGGTTTAGGTCCCTAGAGCGTGTAGCTCAGAGGGATTGGGATTTCTTTTGGTGTAGCATGTCCAACAGCTCTGGGTTTGACATAGCTTTATATGTTAGGCAGAGATCACCTCAGAGTAGGTAATATTCTATGGAGTAAAGCTGGAGTTCTTTGAGGCAGTCAGTGTAGGGCATTTGTTTGAGGCCAGTAATCCTCTTTGTGAAGTACTTCTGTGGCCTTTCCAGCTACTGCAGATGTCTCGTGAGGTACATTCCATACTTTCCAGCTGCTGCAGATGTCTCGTGAGGTACATTCCAAAAGGGGCATTGTACTCTATAATGGGTCTAATGAGTGTCAAGTAGAGGGGAACAATGACCTCTTTTTTCCTGGATGAGAACCCTTTTATGATGAGGTGTGCCATGTAGAAGGACTTTCTGACTACTGTGGTGATGTGACTATCAAAGGAGAGACTACTGTCCACCTGGGTCCCAAGGTCTCTTATCACACATTCGGTGTTAAGTAGATTGCTGCCTATGTGTTAGTTCATGGGTACAGAGTTTTTACCAAAGGGGATGACACTGCACTTTTTGGCATTGAGCTTGAGGCCATGGCTCTTACACCAGGCATCTGTCTCAGCGAGGCCCTTCTGTAGGATGTCCACATCATTTGGGGACTTGACTATGGCTATTAGTTTGCAGTCATCTGCAAACTTCATTAGCCAGAGGCCTTCTGTGTTAGCCTGTACTTCAGAGAAGTAGATACCAAACAGGAGAGGTCCCAGGACAGAACCCTGTGGTACTCCACTTGTCAATGCTTTGCGGTCAGATTTGGAGTCTGCAACTTTTACAGTGTGGGTTCTGTCAGTGAGCCAGTTGGTAACCCATCTTGTGACATAGGGATTTATACCTAGTTTAGTGAGTTTAGCTATAATTCCAGAATAGGTGATGGTATCAAAAGCCTTGGTGAGGTCAAGATAGGCTGTGTGAACCACCTTACCCTCATCTACAGCTTTGGTGACTGCCTCAAAGAATTCGATCAGGTTCAGGAGGCATGATCTGCCTTTCACAAACCCAAACTGGGTGGGATCCAGAGTTTGAAGGTTACCAATGTCTTTGTTTATGAGTTCCATGGTGATACGTTCCATGGCCTTGCAGAACAGGCTCGTCAGGCTAATAGGTCAATAGTTCCTGGGATCAGTGGTGGCTCCCTCTTTATGGAGTGGGATAACTGTTGCTGTGCACCGTTCAGTGGGCACAAAGCCTAATGCGAGGCTATTATTGAACATGGTGCTTAAGTGGGGAGCCAGTTCATTCTGAAGTTCGTGTAAAAAGCAGCCTGGGATGTTGTCCGGTCCCATGGATGCTGTGTTTTTGGCTTTAGAGAGTGCAGCTTTTACCTGCGTAGTTGTGATTAAAGGGACTCTGCATTCTTCCTGTATAGATATGAGCCCATTAGGGGGTGAGGGGGGGTAAAGTTAGCACTGAACCTATCTGCCAGGATGTTGGCAATATCAGTTGGTTCTGTAATTTTCATGCCTTTGTGCTGTAACTCAGAGCAGATCTGGGTGTTGCCATCAAGATTCTTGACATAGCTATAGAATGCTTTGTGGTTGTCCTTAGAATTAGTGGCAATTTTGTTTTTGTAGCTAGCTTTGGAGGATCTTATAAGGGATCTCAGCCTCTTACTGAGGCTGACCAGGGAGCTCCTTCACTCATGGGATTTTATTCTCTTTTGCAACAGTTTCTTCCTTCTGTTGTACAGTTTGTTATGGCAGGGGACAACCAGATTGACTTCCTTTTTTTTAGAGAATAGCGTCTTGGTTCTGTTTGGGATAGCACGATTCATGCACTCGTGTAAGTGCTTATAGAGTGCATTTGTGTAGGATTCAGCAGTTGTAACTGTATTGTCCATCTGCATGGGTGTCATGAAGTTCACCACTTCTGTCTTAAGAAGCATGAAGTTGGCTTTGAAGAAATTTTTTTACCGCGGTTTCCATTCCCTCCAGTACAGCTCTTTTGAGTGTGTACCTTTAACTCCCAGTGGGCGTGGCTTGAGCCTTTAAAAATGAAGTTATCACCTTACAATTCTAACAAATACTCACTAACATAGGTCAAATATCAACACAATTGTGTTTGCCATCATATATGGTTCAAGATAAAATATTCTGATACCTTGTGTGTAGCATGGTTTTGGAATTATTAATGCAAATATGAACAAGCAATATTTGATGCCTAGAGGAGCAGTAGGAGGTAACTGCAGATGCACCTGGAGGCGTCACTCGGATGAAGAGACCATGGCACAGGAAGAAGCTCTGGAACTTTCTATAGAATGGCCCCAGGAAATGGGGAACAAAGAATGTGCCCTCCGGTTAGAAGAAAATGATCTAAGAGAAGAGTTGCCTGATTTAATAGAGATGGATAGATGTGTTAAAATGAATGAAAGAAATAGACTGCAAAAGGTCAATAAAACCCAAAAAAGAAGTTTGATAAAACAAATGAACACAGTAATTAGGACTGTCCATAGAGATTCATGTGATGTAACAGAAGTAAATAGGGTACATTAATGTGCAGCCAAATTAATAACAGATAAAGTCCTACCACAAGAGCACAGGGTAGTGAGGGAAAGGACAGGGAGAAATCGAATACCATCATGGAAGTATCGAATAGAGAAAACTATAAAGCAATTAAGACAAGAAGTGTCACTGCTGAGTACAGAAGAGGAAACAGATCAACAAAAATACTCAGAAATATAGACAAAATAAAAGCAATGGCAGTATTATAACGGATCAGGATTTATTATGCACTATTGCAAATAATAAACTAAAAATATCAGGACAGGCAGAAAAACTTAGAAGATACATAGATAAATATAAAGGAAAAGTACAAAATAAGCAATTTATTGATGACCCAAAAAATTGTGTAGACTTGGGAAACAAGGTAAAAGGAATTGAAAGACCACTAAAAAGAAATAGATACATTTTAGAGAAATATTTATGAAGATCCTGTGGAACATAACAAAGATGCTAAATGGATAGAAGAAGTAAAAGAAAGAATAAGAAGTTCAGATGTACAGGATATAAAATGGGATGAAGTAACAGCCAGAGAGATTGAAACAAAGTTAAGAAAACCCTCTAACTGGAAAACTGCAAGCCCAGATGCAGTACCTAACTTCTGGCTAAAAGTACTAACATCTTTGCATGAATATTTAGCCATGAGTAAGAACTATTTATATGCGCACCCCGAGCAGACATCAGTCTGGCTAACAACAGGAAAAACAATACTCTTAAGAGTTAATAGTGAACCTGAAAGTTACCCTAAAAATTATAGACCAATAACTTGCCTTCCAACGACGTATAAACTATATACTGGAATTGATGCCAACATAGCTTATAGTCATTTAGAAGAAAACTCAATTATGGCAATAGAACAAATCGCTAATAAAAGAAAGTCATATGGAACAAAGGATCATTTGTTGTTAACTAAAACAATAAAACATGAACAAATGCAAAAAAAACTCAGTAAGGAATATTTTAGAAGGTTTAAGTTAATCCTGAAAACAGCATTGACATCTAGGAACAAAGTTCAAGCTATAAACCAATTTGTTCTTCCTGTCCTAACTTTTTGGAGTGATTGACTGGCCCCAAAAGGTGTTGGATAGATTAGACAGGAAAACAAGAACAATGCTTAATGCTCATCAAATGATTTATAAAAATCAGTGCATACCAACATTCTATATTACTCGTTCCAAAGGAGGTATGGGCCTCCTTGAAATTGATTACATGTATAGATCTGCAATCATGGGACTGCACACATATCTGATGACCTCACAGGACCCAAACATAGTGGAAGTTTTGAATCATGAGGAGAATAAATGTAAGATGACTTCTCTTCTTAGTCTAGCAGAAGAATATAGGTGTCAAGTGTGAATGGAAATCAAACCAGAAGTAGATAAAAATCAGGCAGCAGCTGAATATGCCAAAACACAAAAGAAAGAATTTAAGGTGAAAAATTAGATGAGAAGGCAAGAATTGTGGAAAATACATATAGTTTCAAGTATAGAAAACTCTTGGAACAACCTCATTTTCATCAGGATCAAACTCAGGAATGGTTAAGAAGAGGCACATTCAAATGAAAAGATGAAAGGTTAATACTGGTGGCCCAAGATAATGGACTATGTACACGTTGCTTTATAAAGTCCATTGAGCATGTGGGAGAAACAGACAAATGTATGTTTTGTAAAACAGAATTGGAAACAGTTGCATACCTTGTTACTGGTGATGACATGCTAATGGCAGAAGAACTATATACTGAAAGGCATAATAATGTGGCAAGACTGTTGCACTGGGAATTGTGCAAACATAATATTGAAGTAGCTGAAAAACACTGGAAACATGAGCCCAAAAGCATCATAGAAAATGATGAAGTCTACATCACATGGGATTACCCATTACCAACAGTTCAAAAGATGGATGCAAGAAAACCAGATATAGTGGTGCATGAAAAGGAGACAAAAGTAGCATTGGTTACTGAAATCACTACACCCAGTGACTACAATGTCTTACGTACAGAGAGACACGAAGTCATAAAATATCAGGATTTACAGGCAGAAATGAGAGCAGTGTGGAAGAAAGATACCTAGACAGTTCCAATAGTAGTAGGAACAACGGGTCTTATAAAAAATAATCTACAGTCGTATTTAAATATGTTACCAATACATGTTACCTCGTACGAATTGCAGAAGGAGTCATTACTGGGCACAGTGCCGGTGCTGTGAAGAGCACTTCTGGCAGACATCAAAGATTGAAACAATACTAATTTCATTAACTTTAATCGTACTTTGACTTAGGAATGGGGTCCATTCCCTTCATGGTATTACAAACCCAAAAGACATGGAGAAATTAAAAAGACATGTCAGCTCAAATCTTGCTCTTGACATAAGCCCTTCAGGTGAACAATGTTTGTTACTGCCTCTTTGTTTCCTTTTTCATAAGAAAATATTTAGTAGAGCATATTAAGGTGAACATTCTTAAATTTATCTTACCTTCTTTAGAACCAGGGGCTCTCTTATTTCCTTCTGAGTTTCTACTACCCCCGTCATTTGTCTATTTTATATTCCTCCATTTCACTTCCCATGCAGGTTTTCTTTCCTCTTTCTCCCTCGTAAACAGATTTAAGTAACTAAATTAGAATCTCTGTTTGTTACCTTTTCCTCTTAAAGCACTGGTTCTCCTTTATTAAGCGTAACAACTCCATCATTTCCTTCTTTGAATCTGTTGTATGTAGTCCATGCCTCTTCTTTTTCTGTATTTATTCATTTTATTATGTTAGCTAAGTTTTATCTAGCTTCTCTTAATTCTCTCTCTCTCTCTCCTCCTTCCTCTTCTATTTTCTTCATACTCTTCCCCTTTATTTTAAGTTCCTCCCTCACAATACTGTTCAACAATTGTCCTGAAGAAGTAGTGAAGTTAGAAACACTGGTATTTAAGACCGCATGGGTTAGACATATTGTATTCCTTATGAGGGTTGGGTATAAAGGAAAATATACACTTGGATAAGTAGAATCTGTCATTTATACTCTGCATTTGGAAAATCTCAATGAAGAAGGATGGAGCAGTCTTTGTTCATCATCAAAATGTACACTTCGATGTGCCTTGTACAGTTTTCTGCTATGGCTTCTACCAAGTAACAACTCGATGGTAATCGGTTCTTCTCTTTGCTGAGGTGGTTTCTGTTTGTTAGACTACACAAAACAAACCTTCCAGTTAATAGAGTAATGACCCATCTGTTTCTCAGGTAAGATCATCTAGTAGGTTGCAAAACAGACAAGCTGAATGATCCATGCTTGTCAAAATCTGTATTGCAACTTAACACTGCATGGCTACAGAGTCTGTGTTATTTTATAAACAAACTAACAATTTTCTATGCAATTGCAATAAACAAGACTTCTGTTAAAGGTAAAGAAATTAAAAGGAATGTAATTTGACAGGTCTGGTGTTTCTGAGATCACTGAATTCCTGCAAAGTGTTTAGCAGCATCTGGGAATAGTGGGAAATAGTGGGAATTACTAAGACTTCAAACCTGCGTGTCTACTACAAGTTAAGTTTTACACACACACACACACACACACACACACACACACACACACACACACACACACACACACACACACACACACACACACACACACACAAACACTAATTTCTAAGATAATTCTTGTTTTCCAAATTACCAGTATAAAAAAGTAAGTACTTAGTGCTTTAATGAAAAACAAAGCAGGTTTTTGTTTGTTTTGTGAATTATTTACATGTGTCTGTGTGTGTGTGTGTGTGTGTGTGTGTGTGTGTGTGTGTGTGTGTGTGTGTGTGTGTGTGTGTGTGTGTGTGTGTGTGTGTGTGTGTGTGTGTGTGTGTGTGTGTGTGTGTGTGTGTGTGTGTGTGTGTGTGTATGTGTGTGAAGGAGCTACTCAGCTGATGTTTAATACAATATAAATTACATAACATAAAAACAAAGGAAGCAACAGGCCATGGTTATATATAAATTAAAAATAATTAATCCACAACAGACAACAAAAGGTGAGCGCTTTTGTGGACCAAGCCACTTCATCAGACAATGAAATGAAACAAAAAATTCCTTTATATACCATCCCATGCTCATTGATTAAAACCCCACCTTCATTTAAAGTCACACATAATTTTATATTCAAATACACCATATAAAATAACTCATTTAAAAATTAAGTAATAAAACCATGTATAAACCATAATGCAACATTACACATTAAAATGTTATACATCATTCTATGTACGGATGACAACCAGGAGGTTAAGGGATCACATGTGGGAGCACCTATATGATATAGGGAGGAAGGCAGAGACAAATGCCTTAGCCAGGCATGTAGGAACCCATGGGGATACACATAGGTTTACCTTTATGGTGATTGATAGAGTCATGGACAACCTCAGGGGGGGAGATGTGAAATTAAAAGTTGAAACAAAAGAACTTGAATGGATTGTGAGACTCAGGGCTAGTATGGGGAAGGGCCTCAATGGCAAAATGAATATTAAGCCCATTCTCTTAGGGAGAGACCTGTTAAAGTGACATTTTAATGTATAACATTTTAATGTGAAATGTTGCATACATAAGAGCTAGGCAGTTGGCAGGTTTAAAGATGAGCTTGTGGGCAATGGTGAGTTGTAGGTAGCTGAGGTAGTTAGGTAGTTCAAGCCAGCTGAGGGTGAGTAAGGAGTAGCAGTGGTGGGATGAGTTTTTTTGAATTGGTTGCAAATTTGGAGATCTTGTGGTAGCAGGATTCAAGTTTGGACCGAAAGCCAAGATGAAGATTGGTGAAAGAGGGGCACCATACATAAGGGAAGGGAGTAGGAAGGTGGCTGCAAGAGTTTGATGGGTAGAGGGCTTAGGAAGTGGTTGTGCCTGTATAGGAGACATATCTTTTGGTGGATCTTCTTGATTGCCTTGTAGTGGATATGGGTGTCAAATGTTAGTTCTTCATCAATAATGATGCCAAGAAGCTTGGTGTTGGAAACAATTTCAAGGAGGGTGTTGTTTTGGCTCTGTATGGTGAATGTAGATTTGTCAATGGAGTTTTTGGTAGGGGAAAAAAATTTGTTTGGTTTTATTTGCATTTAGTGCCAGATGGTTAGACTGCATCCAGGTTTCTGTTTTGGAGAAGGCTAGCTGGGGTTTTGCTTGGAGCTCGGAGGGGGAGAAGGCTGAGCAGATGATTGTTGAGTCATCTGCATACTGGATAATAGATGAGTCTGGGATGGATTGGTGAAAGTTGTTAATGAATAGATTGAAGAGAAGAGGGCCAAGAACAAAACCTTGTGGGACACCTGTGAGTGTGGGAAGGAAGCGGGAGGTTGAAGTTTTCCATTGGACATAAAATAAACATAAAACATAAAATTACTTGATGCTTTAAGTAAGTTAGCAACAACGTGATTACTTAAATGCTGGCAAACAATGAAATGTAACTTCTGATATATTCAGTAAAATACATTGTATTATAAACATTAGGTACAAATATTATTACCATCTGTTTATATTAAGTAATACGTTTTGAAAGACTTCATCAATAAGGGTGAATATGTGTAACTGTGTGCTATAATCTTTTACTGAGGTTTTATATATGATACATCCTACTTTACTATGATTGAATTGCTTGTCATCTATCTTTCTTGTAAATATTAATTGCTTATACAATAGGTAGACATTCATATTGTATTAGAATGCTGTCTAATCTACAATAGTACTATATCTGTTCAAAATAATACAAATATTGCTTATTACTATTACAAATATTCTCCATATGAGAATTCAATTTATGGAGCTCAGATGTTCTGGATTGTCAAGGTATGAGTGATAATCTGATGGACATTCCCTAGCTAGTGTGGATTTTAGTTTTGTTAACATTTATTAATTTAAATTTAATTCACAAAAACATTTTAGTATGCCTGACTAAAACATTACTTTATTGGTAAACACTCAAAGTATTAAACTGATAATTTCCTTTAAAACCTCAGACATATACTTTATAGTTATCAGAGGAAAATGTTTAATAGTCACAATAAAACAAAAAAATACATAGTCTAAATAACCTAAGATGGATTTAACTTTATTATCTTTAAATACCAATGGCTTAAACAATCCTAGCAAGAGATCAAATCTACTGAAATATTTAAAAGTGAACAAAGCACAAATTGTCTTCCTTCAAAAAACTCATTTCAAAACAAATGACAATTACAAATGGAATCCTAAGGAATATATGATATTGGCACAATCCACTTATAAGACAAAGACAAAAGGGGTAACAATTTTATGGAAAACAGATGTGATTAACCCAGAAATCATTTATAAGTATGAAGATAAAGAAGGCCTTCTGGCATTAGTAATAATTAAATATAATAACATAATATGGACACTAGCCAAAGTATACTGGTTCCCAGGCATTAGAACGGGAAATGTTAAAAACACTTGAATTTCATTTACAATAATTATAAAGGCAACTTAATATTAGGAGGAGATTTTAACTGTAAATTTGATATTTCTTAAACTGCAAATAAAAGACCACTGCATACATCTGCTGTATCAAAAACTTTAAACAAGTGGGTAGAATCATTTCATCTTGTAGATACTTTCAGATTTAAAGAAGATAAATCTTTGTTGTTTTTCCATCCAGATCACAGATTTGGTACCCAAACTAGAATAGATAAAATATTTGCTGCCCATGACTTACACTCTGAAATCATTAATTTCACGATCACTCTCTGCCCCTTTTCAGACCACAATTCATTGATACTAAAACTTCAAATGTTCCAGCATATATAACTAAAATTAAAGGGTCCAAACCCTGGTTACTATCTGAATTACAGTTCTTCTTAGATATTAATTACATCACAGAGATAAATAAAATAATGATATGGGACTCATTAAAAGTTTACATATATGGTAAAACCCTAACTTGGTATAAAAAAATCAGAAAATGGGATTCTGAATTATTAGAGCTACAATTTGTCAGTAAAAGCTAAAAAAAAAATCAAAATCATTTGGAAATGAAAAAGAAAGTAGAAGTATTAAACAATAAATATGAAGGAATTCTAACACATAAAACTAATTTAGCTTTAGAAAAAGTAAAAATTATTACCTTGGCCACTTCTCCCAAATATCTGCATAATTTATCCTCAAGAATCAAAATACAATCAAAAGCTAATAACATTAAAAGTATCTTCCATGAAAAGAAAGGGAAAAATGTCTCAGATATAGGTGACATTCTTGATGCCTATAGAAATCACTATATGGAACATTTCCAAAAAGAAAATATACATATTGATTAATTAAATCTAGATGAAAAATGTTCTAATATAAAAAAACAGAAAAATTAAAACTAGATCTGCAATCCCCCATATCCTACAAAGAAATTATAGATACAATAAAAGAGGGTAAAAATAATAAAGCTCCAGGTATAGATGGCATAATTATGGAAATATACATTTTCCTTCAAAGATACTATCCCTCTTCCATAAAATTCTATTAGAAATTCAGTCACAAGCTTTAATACCACCCTCTTGGAGATATCCCTTAATAACACCAATCCTAAAAGAAAACAAATCCCAAACCTCTGTACCTCATATAGACCTATATCATTATTAAATAATGACTATACAATATTTATGACAATATTAACTAACAGAATGAAAATACCACTATCCAAAACAATAAATAATGATCAGACTGGATTTATATATCATAGATACACACATGACAATATTAAAAGGATAATTTCTCTTATAGATTATGTTAATAAAGAAAATAAAGAAACACGCATAATTGACTTAGATATAGAGAAAGCATTTGATTCCCTAAATTGGGACTATTTATTCAAAATCCTAATGCTATTTGAATTTCCTACATCCTTTGTTCATCTCCTAAAGAATATATATACAAATAATTTAGCATATGTCAAGTTAGGTCCTTTTACCTCTGAATCTATACATATAACAAAGGGCACTAAACAAGGATGTCCCATGTCACTGATTCTGTTTGCTCTGGCTACTGAAATATTGGCAGATTAAATTTGTAACAGTATAAAAATCAAAGAAATAGATTTTTATGAACAATACAATTCTAAAGTAACGCTATTTGCTGATGACATATTACTAACATTATGTAATACAAAAGAGATGTTAGAAGAATTAGATATATTATTTGACAAATTCCACATGACTTCAGGACTCCATTTCAATAAATCAAAATCAAAATTTTTATTTTTTAATAAAAAAAAGAACTGCAGACTAAGGGGGATCACATCATAGGGAAACAAGTTTGTGTATTTCGGCTTTTCCCAGTTAGGGGTCGCCACAACGGAACTCCGGTCCGCTAATGATTGGTAGTGGATTTTTACGTACCAGGTTACCAGCCCTGATGCGCAACCTTCAACGAAGGCATGCCCCATTCACATATGCCTCCACACAGAAAACGCTCTAGCTGAGAATCGAACGGACAACGTCTTGCTATGAGGCGACAACGCTATCGCAGCACTACCACCGCAGTAACATCATAGAAAAACAAGAATCTACCTTAAAATATCTAGGAATTGAGTTATCCAAGGATAATAATGAATTCATCTAAAAAAACTACAATAATATGATCAATATAATTAAAATCTCTGTGGAAAAATGGAACAAAATAATATTAACATTTGAAGATAGACTGCAGTTAATAAAAATGGTTTTACTGCCCAAGATCCTATATACAGCCTTGGCAATACAACTGTTACCAGAAAGGAATACATGTAAAGAAATAAATTCATGCCTGATAACATTTTTATGGTTTCCCAAAAGAAACAGAATAGCTTTAATACATAATATCAAACCATGGAAACAGCAAGGATTAAACTTTCCTGATACAAAACATATATAAAAGTATCAATAACTAAAACAATCTCAGATTGGATAAGTCCAAATTACTCTGCAAATTGGAAAGAATTACTAACTGTAATATCAATAAATGAATTTGATATACAAAAACAAAAATTCAAATAGATAAAAACAATTTGCCATGGCACATATGTATTAGTATGCAATATAACATAACTAAATCCACTAAAACATGTATGATTAATTATTACATTGACACATTTAGGAAAATTATTAATGCAAATATAGATTTAAAAATCTGGTTTGATCTTTTAACACCATTTATAGTCATAAAGAACTTTCCACATAAAATATATAGAGAAATCATTAATTCCTAGGAACAGAAAGGATTTGTTTGCTGGCTCCAATGTATCAAAGAACTAAAAGTTTTAGATATGCAAGTAATAAAAACAACATACAAAATTCCACAACAGGACTGGCTAACTTTACAGAGTATTCTGTCATCTTCGCAAGATTTAAGTAGAATCATTAACAATTCTTCATTTAAAGAAATACCTAAATTTACGAAATACATGTATGAAATCATATATAATGACTTTGACATGGGAAACAGTATTTCAAAATTTTACAAAATATTGATAAACTATAAAACAACACCCAAAACCTCATATTGGAAATATATAACAAAAAAGTTAACCGAAGATATTAAAACGATTATCTTATTATCGATAAAATATACATCCTTTACATGATACTGAAAAGTTTTTAATTGGAAATGCTTGCACAGAGCATTTTTTTAACCTGAGATCAAAGCAGTAAAATTAGTTCTTTCATAAAAGGAATAAGCTGGAGATGTGAGCAAGTGCACAATGCAGACTGGAACCACATTTTCTTTGACTTTGTTAAAATTAAGCCATTTTGAAATGGTATTAATAACTTTCTACAAGCTTTATTTAATTAATCATTTTATTTAACTAAAGCTCTTGTATTATTAAATGTTAATGAAGGCCCTCATTTGAATAGGTCAAACATGTATCTAGTATGGACTATACTTGCAGTTTCAAGGAAGTGTATAACAAGAAGATGGAATACAAACACAATACCAACTTTAGAAGACTTCTACAGCCTACTGAAGACCACAGCATTATTGGAAATTAAAATTAAAGAACTAAGAATTTATCCAAAGCCATTCATTAACAACCCTTGGGGAAAAGTCTTATCGTTGATTGACACTATACAATAATTGATCAGACACTCTGATAATGGATTGGAAATACTTATAAAGTAACTGCATACATTAAGATCTGTTATAGTGTCAGGCTAATGTAAATAGTGCACATAGTTATTTAAGATGTCATGTATAAATACTATGGCATTCATTCAAAATGTATTTGAAAAATAAAAAAACATTTTTTGAGGAAAAAATTGGGGCATCATAGGCTGATATTAAGAAGCTGGACAGGTGGAAGTCCAATGCTTATAAAAGCTATGTGAGGTGTAAGCGACTTTTAACTCTTGTTTTTTTGTGTTTCAGCCAACACATCATCCTTTTGAAGATGGAATTGAGTTTCTTATGAGGCAATCTGGTTTGGGGTATCAGGTATGCAATGGTATCAGCTTAGGGCAGTGGTGCAACAAGCAGCCAGAAGTACAAAACCTCCTACAGCCATTACATTACATTTAGAGGTAATGATATTTGACAGCTTCCAATAAGATATGGTTGGTTTGGTGGTGCAAGACGTAAATTGTAACCATGATTGCTGGCTGCAAAAGTGGTACAGAGAAGGTGGAAGGGGGGGGGGTCGGTCCATTGATGCAGTGTAGAGGATGAGGCAGAGAATTAATATTACTATGGATACGTTGCTAAGGAATATTAGTGGGCTGTACATTTCTCACCCTGGCATTCAGGTCAGGTGGACAGATAGGTATGATAGGGATGGGGTTCACTTGTGAGAAGATGGTATGCAGATTTTCGATGTGGAATTACAAGCAGAAATAGCATGGAAGGGCTTACACTTACAGTAGTATGAGATGTGATTGGCAGAAGAGAGGAATATTCTTCCCTTCTGTGGTGGAAGGCAGAAAAAAGGGAGGCCAAGGTAGGTGGGGGGGGTCAAAGGACTCTTTAAGTGGACCTTCCACAGGCCAGACAACTCCAAGGGATTGTTGCCAGGGGACTTATCCTACTGGTAATGGCTCCTTGGCAGATTGCAAGGTGGCCCAGATGAATTGAGAAAAGTGTTATGCTGGTGGCAAGATTAATCGGAAGGCCCAGATATCAGCAGTGCTGTCTGTTGCCCTGTAGTGTTTAGGGTACTGCTATGAAGTAAAGAAATAGCCTACCTGGAATTCCTGCCTTGTGTACATCTCAAAATAATTGACTTAGCAGTAATTGGCAATAAACATATGGCTGCAGCGATTTAATCCACCTGATGCCTTTGTGTTTTTTTATTACATATAACAATGACAATGCAAAATGATGACAGTTATGTGAAATGGATTTACAATGTGCTGAACTGGTTATGTAAGTGTGGTACATAAGTTAACATCCTGCAGTGTATCTAAGGTCATGGGTAAGGTGCTTTGACAAATTATGAATAATTCATTTTCTATTTTTAGTGAAAGGCAGGTAGAGCTGTACCAATATCAGATGAATAAACCTTGCAGTTAACAGAATAATGATCCATCTGTCTCTCACGTAAAATCATCTAGTAAGTTGCAAAACAGACAAGCTGAATGATCCATGCTTGTCAAAATATGTATTACAACTTAACACTGCATGGCTACAGAGTCTTTGTTATTTTATAAATAAACTAACAATTTTCTATGCAATTGCAGTAACCAAGACTTCTGTTAAAGGTAAAAAAATTAAAAGGAATGTAATTTGACAGGTCTGGAACTTCTGAGAGTTTAATATTAAAGATTAATTGTTAGATATATTTTTCTGTTTCTGTTCAACTTTGCATTGGGAGCGTTCTCCTCCCTTCACCTAGTCCTCAGCATTTTAATAACTTCTACAGACTTTAGTTTCTGTCTGCATTCCTTGAGGTAGCTTACCTCACTGGGGTTTCACAGGGGTGTTGTAAGCTCTAGTGTACCTTTATGGTGGTAGGATTACTTAGCATACTTGAAGATGTGTCCAGATGCAATAATTTTCATCTTGCAGTTTTCACTTTGGGGTTGTTCTCAAAGGAATGACACATGCAGCGATATCAGTAAAATGCCATTTTCATTGTATGGTTCATAGGGTCATAGGTTGGTACTAGGCTATCGGCCCTAGGGCCTATACAACCCTATCCATAACAATTCCCTGGCTATTTCTTCCCACACTATTTACTTCCCTGGACCCCTGTCTAGCAGGGCGACTGACGTGATCCCCGGGGTGAATTTGCTTTCTCCCATCCAATCGTCAAGGTTCCTTTTGAAGAGGACCAAAGAGGCACTCTGCTTGACATGTATGGGCAATCTATGCCAGAGTCTGGGAAGTCTCTGGGTCAGGAACCTATCCCTCCAGCATGTTTTGTTTATTGTGATGACAAGGTTTAGATCCCTGGAGCGTGTGGCTCTGAGGGATTGGGATTTCTTTAAGTGTAGCATGTCCAACAGCTCTGGGTTTGACATGGCCTTGTATGGTAAGCAAAGATCGCCTCTGAGTAGACGATATGCAACAGAGTATAGCTGGAGTTTTTTAAGGCGGTCAGCGTAGGGCATCTGCTTTAGGCCTGTGATTCTTTTAGTGAGGTATTTCTGTGGCCTTTCCAGTTGTTGCAGATGTCTTGAGAGGTACATACCAAACGGGGCATTGTATTCTATAATGGGTCTAATGAGGGATGAGTACAGTGGGACAATGGCCTCCTTTTTTCTGGATGAAAAGCCCTTAGTGATGAGGTGTGCCACATAGTTTGGTTATATGTTGTCTTCTGGAAAGAGTTATTCATTGCACTTGTAAGTATCTATCTGTATGCTTTACGTTTACAACATGTGGGGGGCTGTGACCCCCACACCACCCCCTTACTTTATATACTAACTCCAGGATTGCACTACAGTGGGGAAAAGGCCATATATAACTTTCAACAAAGTAAGTTTCAGTGAAATTAGTTTTCGATTAAGTGAGCTTTCAGTGAATTGGTTGCAGGAAACTGACTTTCAGTGAAATGAGTTTTCAACGAAATGAAGTAGACCAATAGATATACATATATATATATATATATATATATATATATATATATAAACACACATACACACACACACACACACACACACACACACACACACATATATACAGATTAACTGTTGAGAAAGAG
Source organism: Protopterus annectens (assembly GCF_019279795.1). Lineage (NCBI taxonomy): Eukaryota > Metazoa > Chordata > Ceratodontiformes > Protopteridae > Protopterus > Protopterus annectens. The sequence goes on from NC_056743.1 coordinate 1,515,686,622, forward strand.
GGCATGGCTGGACGCATGACAATACTTGCCCAGTTTATTACATAGTACAATAAAATAGATGCAAGCATCCCTTTATGATAAGCAGTAAAAATATTTTGCCCAAAAACTGAAGGAAGAACTTGCTCAAAAATGGAAACAGAATTTTGCACAGAATGCAGTAGAGAGAGACAAACAGAACTTCCTACAGCGACTGACAATGGATCTACAGGTTAATCCAGGAAATGTGGTACTAATGTCCTAACAGATTTTTTCATTTAATAAATGAATAAAATAATAAAAATAAACAAAATTATATGGGTAACAAAGTTGTTCTTAGAATTTATGAGGAAATGGGGAGCAGGGCTTATCAAGCATGTAAATGATGGTGGAAAAGGGTTATGAAGTTTTAAATGAAGGAATAAGCCTAACAACACCCATAAGGATAGAACATTGAGGCAAAATGGTTAAAAGTGGAAGTGCTTGCTGACTCTTCTATAAGTAAAATATGGTTTGGCAGTTGTGCTTTAACTTTCATTCCATCCACAGTATGCAGTGTGCAGACTCCATAATCTAATATTTGTAAATAAGAAATGTCCCCTAGTGAATGATGAAACAGAATGACAGCCAAAGCTACTGAACACTAAATTACATTCAGAAGGAAAGAGAGTTACCCTTTGGCATTTGACAAATTGTTAGGATGTTTTGACACATCACATTGGGATAAGGTATTTCAGTATCAGGCATCTGAAAATGCCAAATACGTGTTGCACTTTACTTTGTCTATTTGAGGTCTTGTGTATCAATGAGACAAGTGATGTACTATGTTATACACACAGCTCGTTGCACAAAAGCTTTTCAAATGACTGAAGCTGCTGAAGCTGAAACTGCCCATGTGACCTGCTATCACTATACAAAACAAAAAAGTTACCCAAGGGTCTACAACAGCAATAGTCAAAGTAATGATTTCACAAGAAGTGGTAAAACAATAGTCATTTTATAAGGATGTGCCAGAGGAAAAAATCCCAGACAATGCTTGATAATAGGTAATTCATATTATTGCAGCTTCTAGTCTGCAGAGAAAGCACACTTGGTCTTTGACAGTAATATTATCACAGTTTGGGTCATTTGTGAGGTCGTATTGTGAATGCAATATGTACTTTTCATCACTGCAGTACAAAAAATATATTGAATCATAGATACAGTAAGACAGAACATGGATGGAGGGACTATAGGGTCAGTCAGATCGTGCAATTTGTGCAGATTAGAGTAAACAAATCTATGCTCTCACTGGGAGAGGGAATGCGGAAAACATGATTGCTTTTCAAATGTCCAGCCACCATGTAATGTGGAAGGATGCCGTTTATCTACCTTTGTAAAATGATCATGATTGGGAAATCACACAATAAAGGGCATAAGATAAAAAAAATCATTTATGTGATGGATCAGGTCACCTTGAGAAGCTATTTTCCTTCCATTCCAGAGAAACAGGTTTAATGAAACAATTCCTTTCAGCAGAACTAATAACAACAAGTCATATCAGCTGATTTTTATCTGTTTGTGTGAGTTGCCATTTTCCTGTCTCCTTGCCTGTCTATCTAACCATTTTTGATTTTTACTAAGTAGATGAGCTGACAACCCAATTTCAAAAAATAATTCAGGATTTACTGCATGCAATAATTATGTTCCACTTCTTGAAGTAGCATACATGGAATACACATAATGCAGATAGACAGGCTACAGGATTTGTTTTTAAAGATAACACCTGCAGTTTAAAACAGTAGGTACAAGTGACTAAGGTAATAAGACAGAAGCCTATAAACAAACTGAAAATAGACCACTTAGTGGAAGTTGATGGAGATATAGGCATTTAGTGGAACTTAATTATCCATGATGCAGCATCTGTGCTGGAGTTTCGGAACATATGCATCAAAATAATCTGAATTTATTGCCAAAAATTTGTGTTTAATGAGCAGGACTTCACTAAAATAATCTGATCACTCAAACAGAAAGACTGTGTCTGACCAGTTTTGCCATATTTGAAGGGGATGTTTATGAGAAGTGCAGACTTTAAAGTATGACATAGTTTAAAAGACCATGAAATATGTTTCATTCTCAATAGCTAGGTTACCAGCAGATAGATAACAGTTCTGTAACATTGGCCTCCACTATTTTACAAATCTTGTACTGGTTTACATTTTATACTATGAAGCCATTTTTAACAAGATGCAAATTTTCCATAATGGGTTTATTAAGATGGGTGATTCAAAGTTATAGATAGAGTGGCTGCTTCATTGCAACAATAGTGCTGTATACAGTACACGCATATGAGTACACAGGGACACTGAAATAAATAACCCCCAATGCAAATAAGCTACATCGATTGTGCAAATGAAGTAACCCAAGAAGATAGAGTGTTTCAGAAGTATATAACATGGGTGCAGTGCTCTATGGCAGATGTTGGGTGCTGCTGTCACAGGCAGTGTTCATTAAGTTGTATACTGCGGCCCTTCATAACAAAAAGGATATACAGACAACACAGACACACCACTAGCTCACAGATGGACTGCAGACCATTTGTGAGTGTTCAGGGAATCAGAGGGACCTAATCAAATTGTGTTTCCCACAAGCAGAATTAAGACAGATGTGTGCTATGCCTAGTTCTGTGGATACAAAGGTGTGTGTAACCCTAGCCATCTTAGCTATAGGTGCATTCCAGTGACCTACAGGGGGCATGTTAGAAATGTCATAGGTGACAGCCTCTCAAATCCTAAACCAGTTCCTTGATATAATGCTATAGCATGAGCATGAGGAGCATATCTAGTTCTCCAGGACAGTGAAGGATAGAATCAAAGCTATACAGGCCTTTTATGACATAGCCCATTTTCTTGAGATGCTGGAAGCCACAGTTTGCACACATGTTGTATCAAAACCCCAGTTGTTCCAGAGTGGCTGCAATGCACCAACAAGAAGTGTTTCCACTCCCTGAACTGCCAAGTGGTCTATAATGTCCAGGACATTATTTATAATATGTCCATGCACTACCATGGCAGTGTACTTGATTCAATCATTTGGTACATTTTCAACTTACATCAAAGGTTCCTGTCAGGATATTTCCCACAGACTCATGTGGATAATTAGTATAATCACTTGCTAGATATCAAGTCTATTCACACAATCTCCATTGGTTCACAGATAAATATTAGACAATCCGTATGCATGCTATTACACATCTAATAAATATCCAGAAAGTGACAAAAGTTGAGACTCAAACCCTGTACCTTGTGCCTGTGAGGTAAACACCTTAACTATTATAAAGTACAGTTGTGTACACTTACCATAAATGTAGATGTGCGAGTGTTCTTACTGCTGCAGTCATCACCATAGGGTTATCCATGCTGTGGTAGCCCTCAGTCGGTCCAAATACCAGAGTCAAGGTTTTGTGCATCAGCTGCTGCTGTCACTTGCTGGGTGATGTCAGGTCATCGGAGCTATAAAGGAGAGCAGGAGACGCCATTACCTCAGTTTTTCTTGCCTTAACCAATCAAAGAAGTCCAATTATAATAATTAGTAGTAGTCCTGGGGTGAGAGACCCCCATAGAAATATGTGTGTCTTTATGGACAGCAGATATCAGGAGGAAGGAGGGAGGGAAGCATGACTGCAGCAGTGAGAGCACTCGAACATCTACATTTGTGGTAAATGTACACAACTGTACTATGTTCTTCATTTCTCACTGTTGCAGTTATAACCATTGGGAAGATTCCCGAAGCTGAGTAGAAGGGTGATAGGTTGATAGAAACTTAAAATTGGGAGAGCATGCCCTGCAGAATTGCAGAGGCAAACCCAGTCCTAACTTTTGAGAATAGATTCAGATTGTAATGCTTGGGTAAGGTGTGGACTGAAGTCCATGTGGCAACTTCCAGGATGTCCTTGGTGGGTACCCCTCTAAGGAATGCTGTGGAAGTGGAAGTTGCCCTAGTGGAATGGGTTCTGATGGTCCTAGGTGGTGGTTTTCCATGGAAGGAGTAGCAAAATTGCATGCAGAGTGCTATCCATTTGGAAATGGTCTATTTGGATATTGGTTTCCCCTGTGCCCCTGTTTAAAGCGGCCCAAGAGCTGGTCAGTTTTCCTGAATGTCTTTGTACGATCCAGATAAAATCTGAGTTGCCTGTGCACATCTAAAGAATGCAGTATCCTTTCTCCCTTGTTCTGAGGGCTAGGGAAGAAGGTGGGCAGGTGGATGGCCTGGTGGAGGGTAACATCCAAAATGACGTTTGGCATGAAGGAAAGGTTAGATCTCAGGGAGACCCTGTCTGTGTGGAAGATGATAAATGGCTCAATGGCCATGAAAGCTTGAAGCTCTGACACTCTCCTGGCTGAAGTGATAGCCAGGAGAAAGGCAGTCTTCCAAGAGAGGTACTTTAATTCTGAGGATGCTGCAGGCTCGAAGGGGGGCAGAGTAAGCTTTTCTAAAACATAGTTAAGATCCCAGGCTGGGGTGGTCTGTCTTCTGGGAGGCCTGATATTAGAGGCTTCTCTAAGGAATAGTTTGATAAGAGGGGTGGGAGAACAATGGCTGTTCTGTACCAAAGTGTGCTGAGATGGCAGAGGCATGGATCTTAATGGAGAAGGAGACACCCTTATTAAGAAGTTCAGCCAGATAATCTAGAATAAGAGGAATGGAGGGCAGATGAATGTCTGCTCCCTTGGACTAGCTCCAGGAGCAGAATATTTTCCATTTTCCAGCATAAGATTTTCTGGTGATGGGCCTTATGGCTTCTGTGATGATGTCAAGGACTTCCTTGCTTAGCATAGATTCCTTGTTGGTTATGGTAGAATAACCCATGCTGAGAACTTGAGTGTTTGAAGGTCTGGGTGCAGCATAGTTCCCTTCCCCCCAGGATAGCAGGTGCATTATCAGAGGTAGCTACCAGGGGGGCTGGAGAGATAGGCTGTGCAGCAGTGGGTACCAATGCCATCTGGGCCAATCTGGGGCAATGAGTATTGCTTTTGGTTTTTCCTTCCTTATTTTGATTAGTACTTTTGGGATGAGAGGAAGGGGTGGGAATGCATACACAAAGAGGGTATTCCAAGGAAAGGTCAGGGCATCGACCTTCCAGGCCAGGTGATGGTACTCCCTGGTGCAGAATTTCTGTACTTGGTGATTTAAATGGGAGACAAAGAGGTCCACCTGGGGGGTCCCCCATGTATGGGTAATTTGCAGGAAAATGTCTCTGTGGATTTGCCATTCATGTGGGTCCAGCAGGTTTCTGCTTAAGTGGTCTACTAGGGTGTTATTGATGCCTGGTAGGTATTGGGCTATAAGATGTAGTCCCATGGAAGATGCTGCTAACCGCAGGTTCATGGCTAGTCTGCACAGGGAGTAAGTTTGAGTCCCTCCCTGTTTGTTGATGTACCACATGACTGTGGTGTTGTCTATTTTTATGAGAAGAAGCCCTGGTTTGAGGTAGGGTTTGAAGGATACCAGAGAGTTTTGCACTGCTATCATTTCCTTTTGGTTGATGTGCAAGGGTAGTATTTCAGCATCCCAGATACCTAGGGCACATTTGCCTTCCAGGTGGGTGCCCCAGGCTATGTCCAAAGCATCTGTAGTTATGGTCTGGTCGGACGGAGGGTGAATGGACGTCCCTTGTTCAGAGCACAGGCCTAGACCCACCAGAGGAACTCCGATCTTATGCAAGGTATCACAGGCAGGGAGGTGTCCAGAGGTTGAGAGTGTTGATACCATAGGTTCTTTAGGTACCACTAAATTTTTCTCATGTGCAGTCTGGCCAGAGGTACCAGGAGGATGCATGAGGCTATGTATCCTAGAACTTGCAGGAATTTCCTGGCAGAAGGCTGGGTTTGGGAGGCCAGAGTAGTGAAGTATTTTGGTAGGAAACTTTGCTTTTCTGGAGACAGAAAGGCCATGTGCTGTTCTGTGTCCAATAAGGCTCCCAGAAAAATGACTTTCCTGATATTTTTCTGTTTTGATTTCCTTTCATTGATAGTGAACCCCAGAGAGGTGAGTAGGGTTTTTACAAATGAGAGGTGCTGCAGGAGCAGTTCCTTGCAGTCTGCCTGGATGAGACAGTCATCCAGATAAGGGTAAATATGCGCATTGTTTTGCCTGCAAAAGGCTATGGCAGGAGCTAGACATTTGGTGAATACCCTGGGAGCAGTAGATAAGCCAAATGGCAAAGCAGAGAACTGAATGTGTAATGATCCTGCTCTGAAGCGCAGGAATTTTCTGCATGATTCCCTTATTGGGATGTGCAGGTAAGCATCCTTTAGGTCTAAGGTGACCATTCTAGCTTTGTATGGCAGCATAGGTAGAAGCTGTTGTAAGGTAAACATTTTGAATTTTGGGATTACCAGGAAAGTACTGAGAAAGGATAGGTCCAGGATGGGACGCCAAATTCCCTGTTTCCTGAGAACAAGGAAAAGTCTGGAATAGAATCCTTTTGCAACTTGTTCTGGAGGCACAGGTTCTACTGCCCCTAGGGCTATTAGGTTTATAGGTTCATACTAGGCTATCTGCCCTAGGGCATTTATAAGCCTAGCCAGAATGTGTTTGGCTTTCGCTACCCATTTTAAATTTATTTTGCTATGCCCTTTTTTGAGGTTAGTATACTGTGCCTCTGTCTAACAGTGACACAGAAGTGATACCCGGGGTAAACCTACGATCTCCCATCCACTCATCAAGATTCCTCTTGAAGAGAGTCAATGAGGGACTCTGCCTAACCTGGACTGGGATTTTATTCCAGAGTGAAGGGAGCCTCTGGGTTATGAATCTGTCCCTCCAGCATGTCCTATTTATTTCAGTGCTGAGGTTCAAGTCTCTCGAGCGCATAGCTCGATGGGATTTGGATTTTCTGAGGTGCAGCATGTCCATTAATTCCGGGTTGGACATGGCTTTATACGTCAGGCACAGATTGCCTCTGAACAGGTGGTATGCCACTGAGTAGAGCTGGAGTTTCTTTAACCGGGCAGCATATGGCATCTGTTTGAGCCCATTGATCCTCTTGGTGAGGTACTTTTGAGGTCTTTCCAGTTGCTGCAGGTGTCTGGCAAGGTACATCCCAAAAGGGGCATTGTACTCAATTATGGGCCTGATGAGGGATGAGTAAAGAGGCATGATGACCTCCCCTGATTTAGATGTGAATCCCTTCATGATTAGGTGGGCTATATAAAATGTTTTTCTAACCACTTTGGCCACGTGGTTGTCAAATGAGAGATTGCTATCAACTTGGGTCCCCAGGTCCCTAATTTCTTCTTCTGTACTTAATGGATTACCACCTATGTGGTAATTTGTGGGCACTTTGTTTTTGCCAAAGGGGATGACTATACACCTTTTGGCATTTAGCTTGAGGCCATGGCTCTGGCACCAGTTGTCTGTTTCTATGAGGCCCTTTTGGAGGATGCTTGTGTCGGCTGGAGAGTCAATTATGGTGCCCAGTTTGCAGTCATCTGTGAACTTGGTCAGCCACAGTCCTTCCGTGTTGGCCTGTACCTCCGAGAAATATATACCGAACAAGAGAGGTCCCAGGACTGAGCCTTGTGGGACACCACTTGTAACTGGTTTGGAGTCTGACATGGCTCCAGCAATTCTAACCATGTGGGTTCTGTCCTTGAGCCAGTTTGCAATCCATCTAGTGACATAGAGGTTTATATTTAAGCTGGTGAGCTTATCTATAATGCCCGAGTGGGGTATTGTATCGAAGGATTTTGCAAGGTCCAGGTAGGCTGTGTGGACCACCTTCCCCTCGTCAATGGCCTTGGTGACTGTTTCAAAGAAATCAACCAGGTTTAAGAGGCAGGATCTGCCCTTAACAAAACCGAACTGGGTAGGATCCAGTGTCTGTAGGTCCCCAATATCTTTATTTATGAGGTCTATGATGATCCTTTCCATAGCTTTGCAGACCAAGCTAGTCAGGCTTATGGGGCGATAGTTTCCAGGATCCATTGAGGCACCACCTTTATGGAGAGAGACCACTGTTGCTGTACACCACTCTTTGGGCACATATCCTGTAGTAAGGCTGAGATTGAACAGTAGTTTTATGTTTGGGTTTAGCTATTCTTGGAGTTCATGTAGGACGCAGCCCGTGACACCGTCTGGTCCCATTGATGCTGTGTTTTTTGCTTTGGAGAGGGTGGCTCTTACCTGAGCATCTGAGATGTCAGGGGGGCAGCACTCTGCTCGGATAGATATTTGCCCTTTTGGTGGGGAGGGGGGGGAGAAGTTTGCGCTGAATCTGTCAGCTAGGATATTGGCAATGTCTGTGGGTTCAGGGTATTTTTTGTCATTTTGGACTAATTCTGAGCATATCTGGGAATTACCACCCAGGTTCCTAACATAACTAAAGAAAGCCTTGTGATTATCCTTAGTGTCCTGTGCAATTTTTCTCTCGAAGCTGGCCTTAGACAATTTTATGAGTGCCCGTAGTTTTTTGCTAATACTGATCAGTGATGCCTTCCCTTTTTGGGATTTTGCTCTATCATTTAGTAGCTTCCTCCTTCTATTGTATAGTTTGTTTATGGCTAGGGTCCACCAGACAGGACGTCTGCCTTTGGAGGATTGGGTCTTGGTTTTATTTGGGATCGCATGATCCATGCATTCCTGAAGGTGTTCATAGAATGCATTTATAAAGGATTCTGCGGTCTGGGCGTATTTTCCACAGGCCGGGATTTGAAGGATTCCACCTCGGTTTTGAGGAGTGTGAAATTTGCTTTAGAGAAGTTTTTCACTGTGGTTTTCTGGGCAGGGGGTGGGGTCGGGATGTGAATATCCAGTGAGATTAGTTTATGGTCTGATCTTACCAGTGAGGGATACACTTCTGGTCTGGAGCATAGAGTCCCCATGTTGGTGATGATCAGGCCCAGTATGTTTTCCCCTCTTGTGGGAGTGGTAACACGTTGTTCCATAGCATTTGAGTTTATAAATTCTAGGAACCTTTGGGCTAGGGTGTTGGAGCTAGAGTAATGCTCCAAGTCTATGTTTGGGTAGTTGAAGTTGCCCAATATAATGGTGTTTGGAGAGACCTTCATATTTTCCAGTGTTCTCAGGAAGGCCGAGTGGGGTTCCTGGGTTTGGGAGGGTGGTCTGTAGCAGGCTATAAACTGGGAGGCAGTTTTACCCACTGTTAGTTGCACATGGATAGTCTCTGATGCTTCGTGCTTTGCCACCAACCTGGAGGTTTTGCACTTGTTTTAATGCTTCTGTCCACTGGTTTGTAGGTAGGTCTGGGTACCCTCTTGGAGGTGGTAGTTCTCAGAAATTTAATTTGTACCCCTGAGCAATGATTTTAAGACCCATTGATCTTTTGTATAAAGTTCCAGTTTTCTCTGCAAAGAGATAGCCTTCCTCCTACCTTTTGGTGTGGTAAGTCACTGAGAGTTTTTAGCATACATAGTTGCTTTTGAACTCCCTGCTCTAGAGTTGGCGGGTTTTTCCTTGTGCCTGCCTGTTGCAGGAAAAGACCAGTGTTTTGAGGGAAAATTTCTGCTGAAACCTAGTTGGTTGTACTTTTAGGAAATATTTAACAGTGCATCGATTTTGCTTTGTCTTCCATCTTTTTAAGTGCCTCTTCAGTTTTCTGTCCAATCAAGCGGTCTTTGTCAAGAGATGAATCCATGATTTTAGCTTTGACATGATCAGGGAGAGGTTGTTCCTTCAACCATGCATGTCTTCTGATAACAGATCCTGTCACTGCTTCCCTGCTAGAAGCTTCTAGGGTGTCAAACCCACAGTGCAAGGAGTGCTTTGCCACCTGAGATGAAGAGTGCAGTAATTCTGCTATCTCTTTATTATTGGCAAAATCTGGAAAAGCAGAAATTTTCTGTTTCAAAAGTTCCAGAGTGTGCTGTTGATATTTTAACATATGAAACTGACAGTTGAGAGCCCTTATAGTTAAAGTTGCAGAGGTATATACCTTTTTACCCCATCTATCTAGGGCCCTGGATTCCTTGTCTGAGGAAGTAGGATTCTTTGCAGAGGCAGCCTTTACTCCCTTAGGTCCCTGAGTAATCACCTCTGGGTCTGCTATAGGATTCCTGTAGAGGAATTTATGTGAGTCAGGTACCCTGTAATACTCGTCAGATTTTCTGGGGGCAGGTGGAAGGGTGTCAGGGGTAAGGCTGGATTCTTGGTAAACATCCTCTACCACCTCTAAGATGGGTGGGATGGCCAAAGGCCTATGCTGGGGTAGGTCCAGAAACTCTTTTAGTCTTTTCTTGGAATGAGGGAAATCTGTTGATTCCCATTGGAAGTGTTCCCTGAGGGTGTGGAGGGTTTCCCCAATGTAAAAGTCCTCCGGAGGTGATGCAGAAGAAATAGAGTCTTCTGCATCTGAGTCTTCATAGGCAGTAAAAAGATTTTCCTCTTTAAAAACAGAGGTTTTAGATCCCTCTGACTCTAAATCTGATAGGATGTCTGGAGAAGGATCTCTTCTCCATTTGGCTGGAGTGGCCTGATTACTCCGGATGAAAGTGATGAAATCCCCTGCCATTTTAAGTATTCTAGTTTGAGGAGGGGGAGGAGTAGTGGAGTGGAGACTTTTTGCTGTTTTCTTAGGAGTGAGTCTAAGTCTGACCTGTAGATTATCCCTCAGTGCCGTTGGTGTGTTAGTCGGAAGAGAGAACGAAGGTCTTGAAGTGAAATCTGAGGTGTGAGCGGTATCCTTGGAAGTCGATGCCTGCTTAGCGGCTCTGGACCCAACCGAGGGTGAGACAGCTGAAGGCTCATTAGATGATGCAGACTCTGCGGCATACAAGACTCTGAAAGGGTCTCAGTAGAGGCCTGCAAAGAAATTGAGTCAGGCATCAGGGGCTGCAAAAGTGCCTCACTGAATTCCGAAGAACTGACTATTTGCTTAGCTGTGGAGTCGTTGGAAGGCTTGGCCTTATGTGGTCTGTCTCTATCCTTATCTTTACTTTTTTTCAGAAGATCTGTGGTTTGCTGACTGATGGATGCCATATCGGTAGTCTGAGGTGGAAGATGAAAATAACTGGCTACAAACAGAGCTCTACAATGAATAGTTTTAGCATTAAAGAGGGCACAGAACCAACAGAGGGGTATGTCGTGATCTGGGCCTAAGCAAGTGACACAGTAAGAATGGAAGTCTCAGTGTGTTATTTGCTTTCCACAGATAAGACAGTTATTGACTTTTTTGGACATCGGTTAGTGCAACAAAAAGGAAGGATCCCCAGCAAGGTACTTCGCTTTAGATGTTTTCAGCTGAAGTTCAAAATCTGGAAACAGCTGACCGGCACTGTTACGAATTGCTTCTGTTACTGGCTCCACGGCAAGAAAGACTGAGGTAATGGCATCACCTGCTCTCCTTCATAACTCAGAAGACCTGACGTCACCCAGCAAGCGACAGCAGCCGATGCACAAAACTTTGACTCTGGTATTTGGACCAACTGAGGGCTACCACAGCATGGATAACCCAATGGTGATGACTGCAGCAATGAGAAACGAAGAACATCAACTATTATACTAACCCCCAACCCATGCAAGCAGGAAACAAAACCCATAAAACATTTTATACTGTGTATTGCAGACAGTTCAGCATCTGCCACAGAGCCCTGATTGATAGCCTAAATATCTAACCTCCAGAGCATGCAGGAAAAGGTCTATAACATAGCCCATGTGAGAAAAAAGGTAGTAGAGCATATATGTGAATGACTGAAGGGATGCTTCTGGTGTCTAGAGACTTCAAGGTGGGCATTGCAATATAGTCCAGGTATGCACAGCAATAATTCTGTGGTGTGTGCCATGTTCCATAACATGACATTGAGCAAACAACTGGAGCAGCAGATGAACATCATGACAGGGCCTTTCAGTGCAGATTTAGCAGCAGAAGAAGTGCAGGGTGAAGATTTAGTGGAGTAACATGCAACAGAGTATCAATGATGAGGCAGCAGTGAGTGAAATGCATTGCAGTACTGGCAAAGAGGTAGCATCTGGTGCACAGCTGTAGGCCATGACACAGATAACACAGAACAAAAGGATGCAAGCATTATCAAATACAGGCTACACAGGGCAGTGCAAGAACTGGCCATGGTATGCATCAGTCATTAACATTCCCCATTAGGGGGTGGGCAGGGCACAGTAGGAGGGAAACAGTGAAAGGTGACTGGACACTATATTAGGGGGTAGGGTCATGGAGGCAAGCACAGTAATCATATACTCAAGGAGGTTGTGGGGATATAGGGATCATATCCTGCAGTGGTAGGAGTCAAGCTACCATCTCTGACAGTGCCCAATGTATTAGCTTGTGGTATCAGGGCACAATGTAGACCGCAGCAAGAAAGGAGTAGAATAATGGGACTGCATATGTCCGCCCTGACAGACCATGCCAGTGTATTTATTTGTAATATTTAAATTTGTTTAGTGGCCTAGAATACTCACCAAACAATAACCATTTACAGGCTCAGCCTGTATTAATCCTGATAAGTGTCATTGCCCATGGTCAGTGCTGATGACTGGGGTGCAAGACTGTGTGCACACAGGTGGAAGGGGAGGCAAAGAAGTATGGGATCATGAATGTCCAACGTTATGAGAGGCATCCCAATTTTTGGGTCTATATTACCAAAGCGAAAAACCCATTCCTGAATACCTAAACGTCGACACCTATACCGCGAACAGCGAAAATCCCAAACGCACAAAACTGCGGAAAAAAAAATATCGAACTGTCATAGTTGGCCAATCCCACCACCTACTACATACTACCTACCCAAAGAATATAAATAAACCACACACATACAGTAACCAAACCCTACATCTAACCTAAGGTAAAGCACCAAAACCCTACCTCTAACCCTACACTAAACCCCACATACACAGCTAACTATGCACTATCCTTAACTCCTCCATAACCCTAAGGTCTGTAACTACTGCACATGTCCCCTACACACATACAACCAAACAAAATAAATAATCCACATACATATATTTAACAAAACCCTACCTCCAACACTACACTAAAACCCACATACACAACTATCTATGCACTATCCTTAACCCCTCCCTAACCCTAAGGTCCGTAACTACTGCACACTTCCCCTACAGACATACACCCAAACAAAATAAACAGTACACATACATACACTTAAAATAACCCTACTTCTGACACTACACTAAACCTTACATACATTACCTATCTATACACTTACCTTAACCCAAATCCTAACACAAAAGTCCTATTTATTGCACACTTACCTTACGGAGCTATACCACAGACAGGCCAACCAAAACAATTCGACATTTTGGAATTCACGGTTTTGTATGTTTGGGATTTCCATACTTTGCGCAATACGTGTCTACGTCTTCGTATTCGCTCATACGGTTTTTCGCGTTCGTAATATAGACCCCAATTTTTGAGTCAGAGGAATGCAGTTGTCTATGATCTGAACAGCCAGCAACCAAGACCCTGGGTGAAAGTTTGTGTATCCACATGTAACAATGGCGCTGTTCCAACAACGGTCTGATATGGTATGATATGGGACAGACTTCATCACTTCTGACTCTCCTCAAAAAGCAATAGACCACATCACATGTGGAAGCAGACTGGATGATAGCTGCAATGTTAATCATGGAGGTACCTATGGAGGGAAAATTTGCAACCAATGATATCAGTAAAACTACTGTGTGCTCCCTTTCCCCATACTCCATGTCACAGTGCATTTGGTGCACATTATTCAACAAGCCACAAAGCCACAAAGCATACTCACCATCTCCACAATGCTGTAGAGAGCAGCTATGTGTGCCCAGATCACTGACCTGACCAGCATTTGTGGAGGCTGGTGGCTACTGATGTTTGCCAACAACCAGAACCCTGCCTTCTCAATGTGGACACATTCTGGTGTAAACCATAGGGTCATACAACTGGCAGGGCCTGTCAGTTGGGCCACCCCAGGGAGTAAGTGACCCATAACATCAGCAACCACACAGATAACTGATGCCTGAATTTGTTAACCTCTAGGCTGACCTGACATACAAATATTTAACAAATGACAAATATGTCTGCAGCTATAAACTTTAATAAAATGATTAGCATTTAGTACCTTTACTCATGTCTTTAAAGTTTATAGATACAGACTTTGTGTTATTTATTAATAATAGATTTGTTGTTTTGTCAGATATAGTACTGACATACAAATATGCCAGGACTCTACCCTATCCCTATATTGGTGTCTTCCCTCCTTTATGCTTCATTATCAATTCCTTGTTCATTGTCTGCACTCCCTTTCAAGTCTGTCCATCCCCTGTACGTATGTATGCATCTATTTACTGCCTACCAATCATCTGTATGTATCCTATTCCTGTCTGACTGAATAAGTGTTCTATGTTTGCCTGTCTGCCCCTGTTACCTGCCCTTCTCCCTCTATCCTAGTCACAGCCATCCTTCACGTCCCTCTACCTTTTCCCTTCAAAATGGGAATTGTTGATTATTTTGGTTGGTTCCTGTTTTACTGAAAGTGGGGTGGGAGACTGTGTAAGATGTTATGTATTATGTGACATGTATGTACGTATGTGCATTTGAGTAGTGTGTGTGTGTGTGTGTGTGTGTGTGTGTGTGTGTGTGTGTGTGTGTGTGTGTGTGTGTGTGTGTGTGTGTGTGTGTGTGTGTATTTTAGCATGCCACCAGCTGACTGCATATAAAGGCTTTTACTCCACGATGATTGGGCAATGCAGATGAGGATGTTTTTTTTTCATTTCCTCACTGTTCTGTAGTCTTGGAGTTGGTACATATAAAGTAGTGGGGTGTAGGGTGGGGTACTTGGGGGATCAGGGATTTGTACCATGTATAAAAATGTATTTTCTTTTTTTAGTGTCTTTTCAGTATTGTTTGCAGTTGATCATTTTTGAGTGTTTGTGAGTTGGGAAAGTTTACATTCATCAGTGAATGATATATTTGTTTCCCCTCTCCTTGCAGTTCATATTACTTAATTTCCACTTCATTTATATGATGAGCATAGTTGTCACTTTACTGTGTACACCCACACTGGTGAATCTGTTGGTCACTATATTGCTGGTCTTGTGCTGGCTTGGCATGACATGCAGCTATGCAATGGTGCACTGCGTGTTCGAGCATGCACTACCACACTTCCCTGCCTTGCCTGTAATGCACATCACTTCAGTCACATACACTGCTGCAGTGTTGCTCCTGATATAAAGCAGCCTACCACTGTTTCTCTCATTATGGATACATATTTCTTTATTTTTGCTGTCTTGCACTTGGAATGCTAGTGTGTTCAATGCCTAATACATGTCTGATTAGATGTGTGTCTGTTAAAAGTGCAACCCCCTCAAATATTAGTGCCAAACAGCATTTGTTTATGACTCATAGCCAGTATGTGTTATAGCAGTTAGCCTGTTGTTTGGGAATCCTGTACAAGTAAGCCACTTATCAGGAAGGATATTGTGCTGGAATTGCACTGAAAAAAATGACAGCTGCCATACTCAAGGAGTTTTATCAAGAAATAACTATAATGTAACGTTTTGATAAACTATCAAAAACTCTTGAAATCAGACGTGCTCACTCATCTAATTAAATATAACATCATGGCATTAACAGTTTGTCAAAAGCTTCACCTGAAATGATCAGCACAGTGTTTCAAATGCTACGTTATGGAAATAGAAGGCAATTTTGTAGCACGAAAAACAAAATGTCTTTTTAGACGGAAAAAAACTTCAGGCGTTAACAGAAAATTTTAGTTCTCATTTTTATGAAAAAAAAGTTAGATTCTACATTTTGGGAAAAATGCTGAAAACTGTCAAAGTTATGTGTCTGTATCTTTTAAATTAAATGCAGGGTTCAATTTTGGCACTTTCACCCCACACTTTAACACTGAACTACAACGATGTGACATCATTAACGTATGTATCAAACATTCCACAGAGTGCAAAAGGTACTTTCAGAAATCAGAAGACAAAACTTTCATGGAGTGTACAAAAATGTAATTTACTATGGGACTGAGACAATATAGAATTTGCATTTATGATACAGCTTGTGGAAAAGATTTTTCTTTAACTTTCCAAATTATTGTGCTGAACATCTGCAAAAATTCGGAAGCTACATTCCTCAAGTTTAAAACGAGCTTTAATTTGGCAGTGTTCAGCATTTTTGTCTCTGAGTTCTAACCTGCTCATCTTATGCTCCACCAAAATAAACAGGAATAGTACAAAACATCTTTTCATAAGGTAATTTTTCAAAATAAAAGTGCTATGATTCATTAAATTGGACCCCATAAAAGTAAATTAAACTTTGAGGCCCATATAGTGTAAACTTCAAAAGTTAAGAGCAAATAATCTTCAAATTAAATGTAGAGCCACGAATTTGATTGCTGCCAATACTTAAGTTGTAACATTTACAGAAAATTCTAGTTCAAATGTATTTAAGTATTAAAGAACTAAGCATTTTCCAAAAAAAAAAAAAAAAAAAACAATAAGCATAAAACAGTAATCAAAAATTAAGTAATAAATGCTAACAAATAAAAATAAGGCAAAATAAAAGATAAATGTTGGACATAATTAGAGTAATAAAAAATAAACAGCAGTCAATATATGTATATATATATATATATATATATATATATATATATATATAAACTAAACAATAAAGTAGACTTTAGACTTACTAATATAGAAATCAGCAAATAATACAAATAAGACAACTAAACACAACTAAGAAGAAAATGTCATTAAACAGAAATTAAGTGCAATAGGACAAAAAAATAATTGCAGAAAAGTAGTGACGAAAAATAACATAGGTTCATACTAAGCTAACTGCCCTTGCGAGCCATTTTAAGCCTAGCAAATTATCACCTGTGAGATTCAAACCCTGTACTTTGCATTTGTAAGGCAAACACCTTAACCATTAGGCCACCCTCCCCTGTCCCAGCCCTTGCCTCTCAGCGCTCCCTCGATGCTCTTAACTTTGAAAAAATTAGAATGTTCAAAGCAGGCCGGTTGCCTGAATACTTCAATTAGGAATGATGCAATAGTAAGCTGTGGTGGTGCAGTGGTAGCATTGTTGCCTCCCAGCAAGAGGTTCTCCTGTTTGATTCTAGGCTGGAGTGCCTTCTGTGTGGAGTCTGCATGTTCTCCCTGTGGTCGAGTGGCATTTGAAAGACATGTGTGAATGGGTGTTCCTTTTCTGAAGGTTGGGCATCG
The DNA here is from genome assembly GCF_019279795.1 of Protopterus annectens. Lineage (NCBI taxonomy): Eukaryota > Metazoa > Chordata > Ceratodontiformes > Protopteridae > Protopterus > Protopterus annectens. The sequence goes on from NC_056743.1 coordinate 1,515,703,779, forward strand.
GGCTGGCAACTTGACCATAAAAATCTACTGCCAATCATTAGTGGACTGGAGTTCTGCTGTGGCAACCCCTAACTGGGAAAAGACAAACAAACTACCAGTGAGAGAACTTACCATATAGTCTCCAGCTTATGAATGATAGCACTGCCATCATGTAGTGTAACTCATCCTGAAGAATAATACTGTGGTTCCCATAGAAAGCTTCATTTCTGGAAAGGACTGAAGATAATTGCAGCAGTCATGCCACAGGGCACTAAAATGGTCTGAAATGTTGGAAACTAGATGAAGTGTCAGCAAATTTGTGAAAGATGAAATTCAGGCATTGCAACATGAACCATGGCACTGTTATTGTATAATAACAAATGAAAGAATATTTTTATAGTCATTGTGTAAAATGGAGAGAAAGACATATTCCAGATGACTGGAGAATAAGCATACTTGTGCCAGTGTATAAAAACAAAGGGGACATCCACGACTATGGGTAGTACAGAGGCATCAAACTCCTATTACATTGCATGAAAGTGCTGGAAAGAGAGTGATTGATAAACAAATATGCAAAGTAGTAGAACATAAGATGGGAGACGAGCAGTTTGGATTCAGATCAGGATGTAGTACAACTGACCCAATGTTTGCAGTGAGACAAATACTTGAGAAGAAGTTAGAGATGAGGAGAGAGTCCAACTGGGCATTCTGAGACTTCAAGAAAGCATATGACAAGGTCCCAAGAAAGCTGATCTGGGCAATACTGCAGTTGTTTGAAGTCCCAAAAACAATGGTAGAATTAGTGCAGGCTATGTACAAGGACCCAATGACTCAAGTACAAACAGTGTTCATCTCACAGAGGAGTTCCCAGTGGGAGTGGGGCTACACCAGGGTTCAGCTCTGAGGCCCCTGCTGTTCATACTGGTGATGGACTACATTAGTACACAGGTTGGTGGGGACAAATCAACAAAGTTGTTGTGCGCAGACGATATGGCATTACAGGCAGACTCTAAGCAAGAACTTCAGCAAAGTATAGGAGAATGGAATGTAAAGCTCAAGGCACATGGGATGAAAGTAAGCACAGATAAGATGGTGGTAATGGCAGCAAATTGGGGAAATCAGAAAAAGCTGAGAATAGAGAAAGGAGGAAAGATAGTGGAACAGGTAAACAGCTTCAAGAATCTGGGAGGCATGGTTGAGGAGAAGGGAAGCCTGAATGAAGAGATCAAAGCTAGAATCAAAAGGGTTGCAGCCAAATGGCATAGAGTGTCAGGTGTAGTCTATGACAGAAGAATGCCAACAAGCTGAAAAGTAAAGTGTACAAGACAGTGGTGCAACCAATACTACTGTATGGTACAGACAATGGGCAGTAAAGGCAGAATAGTTGAAGAAGTTAGAGGTGATGGAAATGAAGTGCCTGAGAAGGGTGGTAGGATGCACACTGTGGGACAGATGAAGAAATGAGGACATAAGATCAGAAGCCAAAGTAGCTCCAATTGCAGAAAAGATCAAAGAGAACAGATTACGGTGGTTTGGACACTTGCAGAAAGGCAGAAGACAATCTGGTGAGCAAAAGATTTGGGACAGTCAGGAAGAAGGTAAAAGAAACCAAGGACATCCAGCAAAGAGGTGGATGGATTGCATGAAAGAACATCTGCGACCGTCAGGCATGAGTGTTGAAGAAGGCAGGAGTGTGGCACTGAATCGAGAGAGTTGATGACAATTAACAAGATACTCCAACCCCATGTATAAAAAATGGGGAAAAAGCGGCTGATGATGATTATGTGTAAAATCACCTTTCAGGATGGAACATTGTATGAGTGGGTATGGTCCATGAGGCTGGGTCCTCCAAGAAGCATGTTGAAAATTATTCCTGAAATTGTTAAGAAATAACCAAGTTGTTTAACTGAAAGGTAAAATCATGCAACAGATTAAGCACATATCTCATTGAGACACTATCTCTTGAGGAATAAATGATGCCTCTGATTCAGGAAGAAACAGAAGAAGGTTTTATAGATCTGTATTGAGGAATAAACGATGTCTCTGATTCAGGAAGAAACATAAAAAGGTTGTACAGATCTGTATTGAGGAATAAAAGATGTCTGATTCAGGAAGAAACAGAATAAGGTTTTACAGATCTGTGCTGAGGAAAAAAGATGTCTGTGATGTAAGAAGAAACAGAAGAAGGTTTCACAGATCTGTGTTGAGGAATAAAAGATTTCTTTGATTTGGGAAGAAATAGAAGAAGGTTTTACAGATGTGCATTAAGGAATAAAAGAGTTTTCTAATTCAGGAAGAAACACAAGGTGGCTTTATAGATCTGTATTGAAGAATAAAAGATGTCTCCAATTCAGGAAGAAACAGAAGATGGTTTTATAGATCTGTATCGAGGAATAAAATATGTCTCTGATTCAGGAAGAAACAGAAGAAGGTATTATAGATCTGTACCAAATTACAAATATACAGTAGCAAGTTCAGTGTGAGATGATGGCTGGTTGCAGAAGTTTGATGACTGGGGACAATTTTCTTTGCCACAAAAAATGAAACAGAGAAGTCAGAGAGGAATTTTAGGAATCTGATACAGAGCAACTGGGCACTCCAGTTACCACTAGTGTAATAAGTGAACTTGTGAATTTAAGCACATTCACTCTCGTCAGTGGAATCAAAGCTTCTATAATTTTGAAGACTCTTCAGTCATTGCAAAGTAGATTTGTTTAGGGGTTGCTGACCATCCATAGGTGGATGTAAAAGTTTTCTAATTGAAAAAAATGCATCTCTATTTTTAAAGGACAGTATTCTTTATTTCAGGATATTGATGCTGGGAGACTGGGCAGTCTCAATGCAATTTTAAATGAGTCTGAAATTTCAAAGCGTTGGGTACCACTGCAATTAGACTTGAAAATGTTCTTTTACAAAGAAAATCATACTTTCTGTTTGTAAAGCAATGTTTATTTTTATTCCATTGACTCTTTGACATAGAATTAATCTTTTAATGATGAGTACTGAAATGTTATCCATTGATGAATATATTTTCTACGGGAGTGCTTTATGTTTTGCATAAACTATGACAACTGCATCGATTTCTTCTTTTAAGCATTTATTTTTGTTGGATTTTGAGACATTAACTGGCTACTTAGAGGAAGGCTTGAACACATTATATTTGGTAAAATAAGAAACAAGCAGCTTTTTTCAAACAGCATCATTTTAGACCCAACTTGGCTGCCTTGTGTAAGGCAGTTGATAGAGCTATGTTATCAAAAGGCTTCATATCTGTTGTACATAAAGCATATGTGCCCATATATCATAGAAAGGAGCAGCAAACATGTCTTGTATGAAATATGTGGAAGGCAACTTTTTGTATGATGATTGCTGGATGCTGGAACAAATGGTGATTCCATCCATCCATGATCATGAATCATAGTTGACTCCTATAATGACCTTGTAAATAGCTGCCATTATCCATAGAGTTTACTAGGCAAGTAGGGAATGGAAACAGATTATAAGGCATACTTTCTGTATCCCCCAACTAAATGCAAACACACCTAGGAAGAATAAGGAGTCTTTGGGAGTTAAAGGGAAACCATACTCCGAGACATCCTATATACTATCATTTAAACCAGATTAGTAAGGCGTACACTTCATTTAGTTATATACTGTGCATAAGTAACATCACAGACTACATACTTGCCCTATGTTTTAGAAGTTTTGAAGACTATGGGCTTTGTCTTCATGTTTCAGAGCCACTATATTAGGGGAACATTCAACTCCTGAATATGAGTACCTTGGATAAAACATTCAGCATAGATTTCATTTGCTTGAGATTGTGGTAGGTCACATGGATGGCAATGTTCCCATGGCAAATGTCTGTCTAACAGTAGGGGCATTTCTTTACAATTTAAAACACCTCATTTACATTAAAGAAAGAAATAAGCATTATTTTTCCATTTTTTAAATGAATGCATTTTTACCCTATCAAAACCTTTATATGTACAACATTTGGTTTGAAGTATAAACATTTTATCATCATAGTGGGGTTACCCAGCACCTTCTAATTTTACCATATGTTACAGTCCTAATCTCATTTGTTATATTTAACAAAATTGAATTATTTATCATTATAATCCCTTTTCTAAGTATATTCATACGTATTGCCATGCAACAATATTTGTATTTTATTTATGATTTTTGAAATCTTTACTTATTTTCTACCTTTTCATTGTATTTCTAAAAGTTAACATTTTTCATAACATTTTCCACTTATTCTATTGCCCATCTTTTATTTCTTAGCTTAAAATTTTTATAAGTTTTAGAGGTAGAAGGATGTAAATTCAAGACTGAAAAGTCATGTGAGGTCACACATTGTACAGCAGACATAAATTACAGGTAATTACATAGAAATAATCACACTATTACATGATGGTAGCATGTAATAGTTGTAAAATCATCTGACTCATGAAGGTAGCCTTACATATATGAACACTGTATAAGAATGTGGTGTGATCATGGTTTGAAAGGGAGGATAACAAACAGCCCACTCATAAACTCCAGAGTACACATCATCCTGGTTATTGAAATGGTGACAATATGACAGAAAAAGTATGAGACAAAGCTTTGAGAGTGTACACAAGGCTATATGCACCAAGAATATAAAATTCAAATAACTTGTGAGGGGTTGATATTCAAGGGTGTACTGTCATCATATAAAATCAACTAATTTTTCTCTACCTCTAGTACAGGTACTGTTTGCATCTGGGATAGCTTTCTGTATGAAAGCAGGTGCAAAGTAAATATAGCATATTTTGTTGTGGACAGATTTCAATCACTTATGAAACTGAGGTCATAGCAGAAAAATCACAGATTGAATAGTTTAGAGAATCTAGAGATACTCAACCATGGTGTGACAAGAAAATAAAGTTGGAGGGCTTGTGGGGTGGAGGGAGAAAGAACTACCTTCCAAATTCTTTAATAATTTGATCGTTAGTTTTATCAAGCAAGAAGTGTTTCATACAAGTGCAATTATCACTGAGATGAGCACTAAGGTATTTATGTTCCAAAGTCAGTCACTGAGTGTATCACTATAGGACAGACAGTATAGGCAGAAATATGATGATGTTCTCCAAAATGTAGAGGGATATGGGCCAATGAGCTGGCCAGCATAACTTCAACAGCAGGTACCATGCCAGCCAGGTGTGTAGTTGTTAATATTTAAGGAAGTAAAATTGATTACAGAAGATTATATCATCATTCCCACTGCCTATGACTTAAAAAAATCAGCACTAGCCTAGCGGCTAGCCATTATTCCTACTGTCTCTACCTACCATACTCACTATGGGGCAGGTGTAATTGCAACTTGCAAGTTGCAATGCCAGTTCACAACCACAATGGTTGCTTACATTTTAAAAGCAGCAGGGTCTGTCCATCCTTTGTGGTATCAGCAAGCACTGCGCTATATGTAGCAGAGCACTGCCTGAATACCACAAATATTCAATTTTTTTCTACTTTTTCACTTTTTTCTTCTGAGGGCAACTCAGAAAATATAACATTACATGCAGGCAATGTCAGGTACAAAACTACCAAGTCAGCCTGAGCCTGCCATCTGTTCCACTGGTACGTTTGTCATAAAAGGGAGGTAGTGGATCAGCCAGACTAGGGGGAGTGATGGTCACATTTTACTGTTAGACAAAAGTTTAAAACAATGGAAAGTATCTCCATATACCTACCTTTCACAAATAAAAGCAGCCAAAGGTCATTAAACTAATTAATTTTCAGTTTCAGAAAGGACATATAAGGTGAAGACAAAACTCAAAAACAAAAATAAAGAAGGTGAGAGAGAGAGAGAGAGAGAGACTTAGGAACACTTTTGCTCCTAATTTAAAGGCAATGCATGGGTTGGATGGAGTAAACAGGACTTGGCACTTTTTTAACTGTAATGACATATGATGAAATGCAGCAGTGCACTGACATTTATGTGGCCCTCCTGCCAGCATTGGGCTAGGCAGATGCCTAGGTTGCCTTGTGCTGGATTTGGCCCTGCATATACTTAGAGGCAATTTTGAATTGCCAGTCTGCCAAATACATATATTTGGGAGATGGGAAGGAAACTGGAGTACCCAGAGGAAACTCATGCAAACACAGGAAGGACATGCGGGCTCCACACTGAAGGTTCCCCAACTGAAAACTGAAATGAAGAACCTCTTGCTGTGGGGCACTAGTACTACTCTCTGCACTACTGTGTGGCCCAAGTTCAGTATATTACATAATAAAGTAAGAATTATAAGAATTTGTGCTCTCTTAAGTTAATATTGAAGTTACAGAGAAGAGATAAAAGGATATAAAATCAAATGGAAGGATCTGGGTTTCTTTGCGAAGTTAGTTAAGATAAATAAAATGACAAGGTACTGGCAGATGATCCCTGGTTCTTCCTAATTAAACATTATTACCAATTATTAATGTTTACCTATTAAAGTACGATGGCTGCTATATTAGGATGAGATGAAAAGAAGAAAAATCGAAAAACCAATAAGAACAGCTAAAGCAAAAGGCAAAGATTCTGATCAATTGAATAAGCATAAAGACACAAAAAAGTCTTTTGGAGACCTTGATCTTGGTTTCAGTCCTTTTATGTCCATGATGGATAAGCAGCGCTTTGGACACAGGCAATGCAACAAGCACCTGGTCAAATGATAAAGTATACTGTGGAGTGGGGATCCTAGGACAGTCATTGTTCAGCCAAGACAGAAGGGTTAACATGTGGCATGGATGGCAAACTGTATGAGGCATGCATAAACACTGAGGCACCTGAAGGCAAAGAAACAGAGCAGAAAAAAATGAACTCCAAAGATCCATCAGAATGTAGTAACTAGCAGATTGTCTACAGTCATAAAATAAGTGATATTGTTGGACAAAGTATATCACCACAGGTGTAGAAAGAAAAAGCAATGAACAGGCAAAAGCAACCTTAATATTTTGAGCAAAAAAATAAAAATAAAAATAAAAAAATAAGACTGAAGTCAGACTGAAATCTCTCTATCTATCTATCTATCTATCTATCTATCTATCTATCTATCTATCTATCTATCTATCTATCTATCTGTCTATCTATCTAACATTACTGAGCATAATAACAAAGATTTTTTTGAATATCAACAACTTGAGGTGCATTTTATAACTTTGCTAGACCAAGTGTAGGATATACAATTTCAGGCCTCCTGTGCATAGCGATCACCCTACTGACTCATTCATTTCCCCTTCCAGAATAATTGCCATCACATTCATTCCCCAGTGAGGGTAAGAGTCCTATGGTCTGTTCATTCCCTGGATTTGATGAGAGTTCAGAGGCAATAGTCAGGAGGTAGGCAGATAGTTATTCATGTGAGGGTCACCTCTGTCCCTGTGTATCTACCCCTTTTAGTGTCTGGTACTTTCACTAGAAGATGGAGGCTCCCTATGTGTACCACCTACACATAACCTGAGGTGGCCTACTAGCTTATGTTTGACATGAACCAACCAAAACGAAAGCTGCTACTGCACTATCAAACACTTCTGTTATGGTCAGTGGTACAGTGGTTTGCACCACCTCGCTTCCTCCCAAATGGACAAGCAAGCAATGGCTGCTCACTCCCACTCTTCCCTCCCTTGGTCCTTCCAGTGTCTAACCTGCTAATCAAACTTGGGTCGTCTATCAGTCAGAGCTTAAGCCCTCAATGCCACAAGGCAGGTGGTCACTGTGACTGACATGTAAGCAAATCTATGACTGTGTAGTAAACTGCATGTATAGATAGCTATGTTACTAACCTAAGCCACATATTTTTTATCAAAGGGGTATACCCACCCCCATTTAGTGAGGCAGACAAGTTGTTCTCCTGGCCAGAAACAAGAAGACAGCTGTACAGTTCAGTGTTACAGTCCTTTGAATATGCTATCCAAAGGAAAATAGCCAAGTCCAGAAGTTCAATAAATAGTTAAGGGTCCATGTCTGCTATATTAAGACAACCCAAGAAACAGCTCCATACTGAAATGTTGGAACGTCAAATGACAAGTTTTAACATGCCAAAAAAAAACACTGAAAATACAGTAGAAAAGTAAATACTGAGCATTGCTTTTCTCTTTTGAACTTCTTTTCTGAAAGGTAGCAAGCCCCCCAAACATATATTTACCAACTGTGAGATCACCATGCCTCAAAGAAAAGGGAATATTCTGAGAAATGTCATTTTCAAACTTGGTTTAGGCAAATCTGTATTTTCAGATACTCAGTCTCCACATCTTGCGGCACAGCAAATTGGGTCTCAATATTTCAAATGGTTACCCCTAGGAAATGGGTGTTGATTTTTCACCAAAGCCTTTTAGTATACCTTTTAGCATGGCATACAGGCACCTACTTCCCTGTACCTTTGCAATGTCATCACACATTTATGATCTCTCTCTGGAGGTCACCTGATTAGCCATCCTACAAAGTACCTTACTTTGGTCTGCTCAGCTGAGCCCAACTGCAAATTTACAATTTCATCATCATCATCAATCATCATTGTCAATCCCATTTTTATAGGTTCATAGGTGTTGCCTAGCCATGCATCGCAAATCTCTGACAAGTTCTGATACCCTTGATAAGTGCAAACAGGGGTTTGGGAGATGAACCATTTACAGGTTATCTGTGTCCCTTAGAGACATAGGTGCTAAACCAGGGATAAATTTCCAGTTTCCCATCTAATTGTCCATGTTGCACTTGAATTGGGTTAGGGAGGAACTCTTCTTTACATGGATGGGGAGCCTGTTCCATAGATGTGGTTCTGGGATGCATAATTATCTCTCCAGCAGGGCCTATTTATACCACAGGCAAGATTTAATTCTTTTGAATGGGTAATGCTGGTGCTGTTTGTTTTGTGAATATGCAGGAGGTACATCAGAGTGGGGTCTAACATTGCCCTGTATGGCAGGCATAGACCTCCCTTCAAAAGCCTATAGGAGAGAGAATACAGGGATAGGGCCTTGAGGCAGTCTGCATAAGACATTTATTCTTTTAGAGAGGAACCTCTGTGGACATTTCAATTGTTGGATATGCCTGGTTAGGTACATACTAAAGGGGATTGTACTCAATGATAGGTCTGATGAATGCTGACTACAGTGAAACAATGATTTTGTTGGACTTGGATGCCATACCTTTGTTTATAAGTTGTGCAATATAGAATGATTTCCTCACCACTATGACACATGATATTCAAAGGCTAGATTACTATCTATGTGTGTCCCTAAGTCCATGACTACTGGGTCAACTCTAAGGGATGTGTTGTCAATATGATAGTTACCAGGGATGGATGACTTCCCAAAGGATACTATTATGTATTTCTTAGCATTTAGCTTTAGTCCATGACTCTGACACTAGTTGTTTGTCTGTGTTAGCCCCTCCTGGAGAACATTTGTGTCAGTGTGAAATTCAGTGACAGCTCTTAATTTGCAATCATCTGCAAATTTAGTCAGCCAGAGACCACTGACATTGGCCTTGACTTTTGAGAAGTAAATGCCAAAAAGGAGCGGTCCAAGGACTGATCCCTGAGGGACTCCACTTGTGACTGGCCTCTTTGTAGAGATGGACTCCCCAATTCTAACTTCCTGGGTCCTGCCTGTAAGCCAGTTGGCTATCCACTGGGTGACTTATGGGTTTGTACCTAACCTCTTCAGTTTGTCAACAATGCCTGAGTGGGGTATTGTGTCAAATGCCTTGGCCAGGTCAAGATAAGCAGTGTAAACAATTTTCCCCTCATCCATTGCTTTGGTGACCTTCTCAAAGAAGTCCACCAATTTGAGTAGGCATGATTTGCCCTTGACAAAACCAAACTGGGTTGGGTCCAGTGTCTGGAGGTTTACTATAACTCTGTTGATCATCTCCATGATAATTCTTTCCATGGCTTTACATATAAGACTAGTGAGACTTATGGGTCTGTAGTTTCCAGGGTCTGTAGATGGCCCACCTTTATGCAGAGGGGTGACTGTTGCCTTTCTCCATTCATGAGGCATGAAGCCTGTTCAGAGGCTACAGTTAAATAATAATTACAGAGGCCCTGATAGGTCATGTTTCATGCTATTTAGAAGGCATCCTTGGATATTGTCTGGGCCCATTGATGCAGCGTTCTTGGTCTTAGAGAGAGTATTAAAGACCTGTTCCCTAGTGATAGTAGGGGGAGTTATAGTTGATGATATTTCCTGAGGGAAGGTGAGGGGGACAGAAGGGTAAAGTTGGAGCTGAATTTATCAGCCAGGTGGTTTGCTATATCTTCTGGCTCAGTACAGGTGGCTACATTTACAATGAGCTCCACAGACAATTGTGTATTTCCTTTGAGGTTGCAGACATAGCTAAAGAATGCTTTGTGGTTGTCCTTGGCCAAGGAGGCTAAACCTACCTCAATTTGGCTTTGGTAGACTTTATTTGACCTCTGAGTTGTTTGTTTAGTTTGCTGAGAGTGTTTTTATTCTGCTGGGTGCTGCACCTCCTAATTTTTTCCATGATTTTCTTCCTTCTGTTATACAGCCTATTGATTTTGTGATTCTACCAGGGTGGCTTGTTTTTGAGTTAGTTCTGTACTTCTTACTGGTGGGTACAGCTGCCTCTATGCAGCTATTAACATGCTTGCACAGGGTTTCTGTGAAGAGTTCTGCATAGGCAGCAGTGTTCTCAGAGTTTATGGGGCTTGAAATTTTGCCAGGTTCTCACTTAATAGCAGGAGGTTAGCATTAGACTAGTCCCTGAATATTCCAGGTTTAGCTGGGGGTCCAGGTTTTATTTTTACTTCAAAGGAGACCATTTTGTGGTCTGACCTTACCCGGGAAGGAATTACAGTAGGGGGTGTGTAACACTCTCCCATATTTTCCTAAATTTCCACATGGGGTTGTTGGGTATTGCGTTAACTGTTGTCATCTATCTCGATTTAGTGCTAATCTGATTCTTTCTTCAGTGGTCATGCTGACTGTCACGTCTTCTCTAACACAATCCATTAATCTCTTTGAAAGACACCTTTCTTTCCTCTTGCCTTTTTTCCTGTCTCTCCCAAATTTATTTCAGCAGATTATATTCTATTTCCATGCACATGAGCCTGAACCATTATAATCTGTTCTCTTTGACCTTCTCTACAATTGGTGCTACTTTGGCTTCTGTTCTGCTGATATCCTCATTTCTTTGTCTGTCTCACAGTGTGCATAATACCACCCATCTCAGACACTTCATGTTCTATGCCTCTAGCTTCCTCAACTGTTCTGCTTTCAATGCCCAGGTTTCCATACCATACAGTAGTACTGGTTGTAGCACTGTTTTGTACACCTTACTTTTCAGCTTCTTTGGCATTTTTCTGTCATACACATTCCTGAAAGTCTGTGACAGCTGTCTGTGAGTTAGATAACTCTACTCTTCGTGGTTTGTCTCAGCAGCTGTGGGATCGACTTCATTTCTGATAAATACCACAAAGTATGCCATTTATTATATTCTATAATCCAAAACATTGGATATGTGTGCTTACTATTACTATAGCTGTTTCTCAGATACTTATTAACTTTTATCTGATTGTTTTATTCATACTTTTGAAAACCAATAAAAGCGGGCGAAAAACTGAGCAAGATCCAAGTAGTATTAAGAATTCCAATTTTATTAGCGCTTTCGACGAGGTCAGTGGATCTGAAGAAGGGGAGGCACTGACCTCGCCGAAAGCGCTAATAAAATTTGAATTCTTAATACTACTTGGATCTCACTCAGTTTTTCGCTCGCTTTTATTGGTTTTCATTTATTCAGTACTTTTATCACTTGATTTATTAATAAAACTATCACACAATTAATGTTTCTTTTGGCATTGTAATACTGCATATATTTAAAGTAGTCTTAGCTACCTGTTAAAAGTAGTGACACAGTACACAACTAAGACAATCCAGCTATAAATTCCATCATGCTATGTGTGAACTGTTGTGATTAAGGGGACAAGAGTGAGAGACAGAGAATCTTACAGTTCTGGTGTGTAGAAACTCTGTAAGTAATCTTCCCTGCAGGGCTCCTCTGGTATTGCTCTGGTTATCTTATTTCTCCCATTGTACATGCATTCATTGACATGCATTAAATCATGATATGAAAACTGTCTGAACTGTATTGTAGTTTGTTCTTTTCACCTATAGCAATCTTGGTGCATATTTGTGAGTAGATTATGCATGCCAGCAGTCCCGAACAGAAAAGCTCCTTTTATTATTGCTTTGTTCTTAGAAACATTCCTTTACTGACAGTAGAAAAATATCTACATAACTTTGCCTTCTAATTCAGACAGGATTGTGGTGTTCCCAGACACATTCACTCTGTAGCTTGGCTGATACCAAACAGTCTAAATTAGAACTTAGCCCGACTACATGTGTTGAAAGGTAAGCAATACATGAATAACAAGTCTGTTTTCTGTGTTGGGGAGGCATAAGGAAATTTAAAAAAATGCAGACGTGTTTGTTGGTTGCCTGCTAATATTTCTTAGCCCTAATTAAAAAGGCAATGTGAAAAGATTAAGAATGCAAAAATACTTATCTAGTCCCAGTGGCAAATACTCTGCATCAGCTGCAAGAGTTAAGGGGAAAAAAACAAACAAGGACTTTGACAATAAGGCCATTGCAGGAATGCAGGTGTTTAGTCAGGACCTCACAATCCTTAGAGTGAGATGCTGCTGTGAAAAGGAAAAAGACCAAGACTGAATAAAATCTTGGGTCCCTTGTCATAGTAAGTTAGTCACCACCCTGCTGAGAGTCACCACCTTGATGTTAAGTTGTCAATCTCGCCTTCATTCTTGCTGGATGGGTTCGGAGCCGAACCTCGGCTCCGACTCGGCTGAATACTAAAGCTCGAGAGCTATTTTTACCGGATCAAGGCCATCCTATGTCCCATAATGTTAGGCAAAATATACCCAGATCTCGTTTGCTGCTTAGCTACGAGGTTGCGTTTTCACCGGCTCCAGGTCGTATATTTTTATTAATAACTTTTGAGGTAGTTTTTAGTCAGTCTTTTATCCTTTTTTGTCTCTTTAGTATTAGTGTAGTTAGCGACTAGTCTTTCCCCCTTCTTTTAGTTGCTAATCTCCATTTTTCTCCACCCTTAAGGTGGTTGGGCCTCTGACCCTCCCCTTGTAGTATGGTTTTCCCCTGGTTGTTCTGTGTGCGTGTGTGGAATTCTGTCCCTCTACTTAGTGTAGTTACTCTTTTATAGTAATTGTTATTATAATTTAGAGTATTGTGTGTTTGTTTTTACAGTATGTCTAAGGATACTAAGGTATCGGGTTTCAAGAAGTGTGACTCGTGCTGTCAGAAGATGTCTCTGACAGACGGTCACACTTCTTGTGTGTATTGTTTTGGCCCTCTGCACCTGCAGGACTCTTGTTCCATCTGCCACGCTTTTAGCCCTAGAGTCCTGCAGGAGCGCAAAAACAAACTCATACTTAGAGGCTTGTTAAAGCTTGAAGATTCCCTGGCTAAGACCATGGCTGGGAAAGCTTCAAAGCCCATCAAATCATCGGCTCCATGTTCGGAGCCGGCGCCGAGTGGTACTCTTGCTGCCTCGTTGGTTCTGTCCGGAGCCGAGGCATCTAGACCTCAGTCGGCTCCGACTTTAGTGTCAGAGCCATCCCTGAGCAGAAAGCGCTCTAGGTCTCCTTCTCTCGAGTCGGTTAGATCGGCTCCAAAGTCTCCACTCTTGTCGGAGCGGAGCCATAGATCTCATTCCTCTAGGTCTTCCAGGCTTTCACACCATGACCTTGAGAGGGTAGTCAGCCGGCTTTTAAAGTTGCAGGCACTGGCCCAGTTGCTACATAGCCCATCTCAACAGACAGGGGCTACCCCTACATCCGCTCAAGTTCCTCCTCCGACTACCCTGCTGAGTTCAGAGCCGGAGGTCGTTGAGGTTAGTACTGTGGGGGCGTCGGAACCAATCCCCCTGTTGTCGGTTACTTCGTCGGCTCCGATCCCATCCTTGGCTCCGTCCTTGGAGGGATCCGGGCACTGAGACTCCCTCGTCAGCTCCGAGGGGGCGAGTGGCATCAGACCCTTGTCTGACCCTGCTCTCCCTCTCGGAGCCTCAGCGCAGGTGAGTTCAGCCCCGACATCGGTCTCGGAGCCGTCCCTCTCGGTGCCGGGGGGAGTTCTCATCTCCTCGGAGTTGGGTCCTTCTTCCCTGCCTGACAGGGGCACCTTTAAGGTGATGAGGAGCGTGCTGGCTCCTATACCGGCACCACGGTTGGCCTCCTCTGCCCCTCCCTCCACGGTGCCTGCTTCGGCCCCTGCCTACCCTCCAGACCCCAAGCGAGGAAAACCGATGCTCCAGGCTGCCCCATTGTGCATTTCTTCCTCTTCCGAGGCCTCCCCTGACCCTGTGGGGGAGCCCCCTCAGAAGAGGACATGTAAGAGGAAACATGTTGACTCTCCTGAATCAGTGACATCTGACACCGACCTGGATGATTCGGAAGGGTCCCCAAGGTCCCCCTCTGAGGATGTCTCCTTCTCTGACATCTTAGAGATCCTCAAACAGAGGGGGCACTGGTCTGCCCTCAACCCATCCAAGGATGAGTTGGTGTACCTGGATGCCTTCGGTTCTCACCCTTCCACCTCCTGGGTGTCCCCACCTTTCGACCCACTTATGGAAGTAGTGGCTCGGAAGGCGTGGACGGCTCCAGATACTATGGAACCAACTCCCCGGAGGCCCACAAAAATTATTACTGCTCCCACAGATAAGCAGTTTCTTTCCAAGGGTGTCCCCGTGGATGCCATGGTGGTGGTGACAGCCACTAAGAAGGAGTTGGCTGACCCTTCAGTACCTGTCCATCCTCCTAATAAGGAATCTAGGACGATGGATAGGTACAGCAAGCGGATGTTTTCCTCAGCGACCTTTGCTATGCAGTCGCTGAATTATTTATGCCATTTCACCCGACTTCAGAGGGACCTTCTCAAGGAACTGGGTGAAACATTGCAGGACTCAACAGCTGTGGGGTCTCAGGAAAAGATCAACTCCCAGCTAGGGACCCTGAACTCTATCGTCAACTCTTCCATGCGGCTCATCTCTTATGCAACCGATGGAGCGAGTAGAGCCGCAGGTACGGGTGTTGCTCTAAGGAGACACACCTGGATGCGGCTCTGCAATTTTGCTGATCCCTTCAAGGCGTCATTCACTAACACCCCCTTTGATGGTTCTGCTCTTTTTGGACCTCAAGTGAAGGATACCTTAACCAGGTGCGAACAAGAAGGCAAGCCTCTCTCTGCCGTGGGATTCCGTTTTTCTGCCCCTTCTAGACTGTATCCTAAGGGTCAAAAGGGCGGGAAAATGTGGTTCCGCAAACCTCAGGGAGTTCTGCTGGACGCACGTGGTGAGCTTCCCTCTAGAGGCAGAGGAGGGAAAAATAACAGATGCCGCCCTAGGGGCAGGGGGGGGTCCGTAGAATCAGGGAAGCAGAGAATCTTTCTCTGACAAACCCTTTCAGCACCCCTGAGGAGCTGCCCAACTGTTTACCTTCAGAGGCAGTCGGGGGAAGACTTTTGCTGTACCCAGAAGCCTGGTTCTCCCTTAAGCAGGACAGATGGGTACTGTCGATCATATCCGAGGGCTACAAAATCCCATTTATCCACACCCCACATCAACCAAAAGGGCCTCTTCCAGACGTTCCACCCAGTCTGAGAGGCCAAGCAGCAATAGAAATTTCAAAGCCGCTTTTAAAAAGAGCCATCCAACCAGTCCCGGAAGACCAACAAGGATCCAGAATCTACTCCAAATTTTTTTTGGTACCAAAAAAGACAGGGGACTGGAGACCTATTTTGGATCTCAGCAGACTGAACAAATCAGTTCAAAGAACAAAATTCCAGATGGTCACGCTACAGTCCATTCTTCCCTTTCTGGGTCAGGACAATTGGATGTGCTCTATAGACCTTCAGGATGCGTACTACCATATCAAAATGAACAGGCGCCACAGGAGGTTTCTCCGCTTCCGGCTGGGAGCCAGTCACTGCCAATTCAGAGCCCTGCCCTTTGGCCTCACCACAGCCCCCAGGGTGTTTACCAAATGCATGGCAGTGGTTGTGGCTCACTTGAGACGTCTAGGATTCCAGGTGTTTCCATATTTGGATGACTGGCTCCTTACTGCCACCACCAGGCATCAGCTTCTTCAAGACAGGGATTATGCTGTACAAACTTGCAAAGCGCTAGGCATCTCTATAAATTTCAAAAAATCTGCCTTGTCGCCTTGTCAGCATATTACCTTCATAGACACCGTGTTAAACACGGTAGAGTTGTCAGCAAAACTTCCTACGCAAAGAGTATACGACATTCGCAGTCATGTTCAAGTCCTGCTACAAGAGGACAGGGTCCAAGCCAGGTTTGTACTGAAAACGCTTGGTCTGATGGCTGTAACAATCACCTTGCTCCCCTAGCTCATTTTCATATGCGGATACTACAGTGGATGCTTTTTTCCCAGTGGTTCTTTCAGCAGCTTCCCATGTCACACAAGATTCTCATCACTCAGTCTTGCAAACGAGACCTATCTTGGTGGATGGACTCACCGCAGGTGCTTCAAGGCAGACTGGCTGTTCCCCCCCCCTCCAGTTGCCACCGTGACAACGGACGCCTACCTGATCGGGTGGGGGGGGCATTTTCAGAGCAGGACAGTACAGGGCACATGACAACCCTTCGAGCGCCACTTGCACATCAATGTCCTGGAGATGAGAGTGGTGCTATTGGTGTTGCAGGCTCTCCAGAACTCTCTTTCCACTGGGACAATTGCAATACAGCCAGACAATATGTCTGTAGTATGGTACATCAACAAACAGGGCAAAACCAGGTCCTACCCTCTTTGTCGGGAAGCGCTCAGACTCTGGCAATGGGCGATCTCTTCTTAGCGGTTTCTGGTAGCAAAACACATTCCCGGGAAGTCCAATGTCATAGCAGACAGGCTGAGCAGGGACATTCTCTTGCCCTATGAGTGGTCTCTCAACCAACTAGTAGTGGACCAAATCTTCAGAAAGTGGGGTCAGCCTTGCTGCGACCTTTTCGCAACCCCTCAAAACAGCAAGTGTCAAGACGTCTTCACCCTCTTCCCTCTTCCAGGCCTCTCTCCCAGGGACGCTCTAGTCCACGATTGTCCCAGGGGTCTCCTTTATGCTTCCCCCCCCTTTCCCTTAATCACTCTGTTAGTCCAGAAAGCAACTGCCTTGAGATCCAGGATGATCCTCATTGCCCCTTACTGACCTCGACAAGTCTGGTTTCTGTTCCTACAACATCATCTACTGGAGCAGCCCTGGCATCTGGACCCAGTGCCAGACCTTCTGACCCATCAATCTGGCAGGCTGCACCAATCCCTTTCATCTCTCAACCTCACAGCTTGGTTGCTCCACTTCCAACCCTAGCCAGACTTCCCTTAATCTCTCCGTCAGTACGTCAGATTATCTTTGCCTCTCACAAGTCTACCACCAGAAAGACGTACGCAAGTAAATGGAAACATTTCTCTATTTGGGCAGAAAAGAACCAAGTTGATCCCTTTACTGCCCCTGTCCAAACAGTTCTAGATTTTCTAGTGGAACGCTTTCAAAAAGGTTCCTCTTCAGCCACTATCAAAGTCCAGTTGGCGGCTATTGCAAATTTCCATGTTGGCTTGTCAGAGTCTAGTATTATGTCCCACAAGCTCTAAACACTCAGACTTAGTTAACACCCCCACGTTTCTTTAGTCAGTGGGGTGATGCCTGTAGACATCTACTGACTCTTCATGTTTGCATTAATAATTACAAAACCATACAAGTAAATAGAAGCTGTCAGCATAAACTTTATGTGATGGACAGTAAAGCTCCAGGTGGTATTTGACTTTGACCTTGTACAGAAAGAGTTATAAAGTGTGGATTATATACCTAATTATAATATAATATAAATGGTTGTTATACTGTAAATTGAACACATCTCATAGAGAAAAAAAGTCTACCACTCAACAAGACTTCACCAAATGAATCACTCATATCATACTGCCACTAACCATACCTCACAAATGTCTGGAATTTTGTGGAATGCACCTGATTTTCCTCATATTTTCACCCTGTCCTGTAACAGTTTTGATTTTCTAGTAAATCACTAAGGTATGAAGTCAGAAAATAATGCCACACATTAACTTTTCATACTGCCTTTTCTATAGAAAATGCACACTGACTGAAAACCTGCTTAACTTCCTAAGTGAATTAGAGTTGTTGTGTCTTTCGGCTTTTCCTGGTTAAGGTTCACCACAGCGGAACACCGGTCCGCTAATGATTGGCAGTAGATTTTTATGTACCGAGTTGCCGGCCCTGAGGCACAACCTTCAACGCAGGTATGCCCATTCACGCATGTCTCCATACAGAAGATGCTCTAGCTGAGAATCGAACAGGACAATGTCTAACTGCGAGGCGACAACGCTACCCCAGTACCACCACCGCAGTCCTAAGTGAATTAGAGTAATATTTAAAAATTACCCCTAATTTTGATCATTTGTCTCTGTATTATTTTGCTTTTGGCCTAAATTATTGAGCAGAAAAGTTGAGAGGTATGCTAATAACATTAAAAAGATAAACTCCTGCTTATGGGTATTACAGGATTCACCCACAGATGGCTTTGTTTAATCTTCAAGGCTTCATCATTGTGTTGAAACCATGCCAACCACAGGTAAGGTCTGTGATGCTCCCACTCAGTCATGAATTATTGCTAAATTATGCAGACTGACTTAATTTTTGTAAACAGCAAAGTGATGAAACATGGACAGAACTGCACAGGCTGACATGACAGCTCACAAATGGGAAAAACAAGGTGCAGCTCTTTATGTACCCTGACTGAGCAGTTACTTAACATGCTTAACAGCTATGACTCAATGCAAAGCTTCTTCCCCCAGATAAAAGGTTCAGCACTCACTTCTCATCTTTGGTTTATGTGTTTGTAAAAACATCTAAGTGGATTTTCTGTTGGTACTGTGGTTTCATCAAAAGAGAAAAAAAAATGAAATATTTGCTTAAACTGATTACTCTGAACTATCTACAGATATGTATGTTTGCCCTTTTTTTTTTACCTGAATAAAGCCTGAAAAATGGGTAACAAATAATAACTAAATTGCTGTTTACAAAAATGAACATTTATTGAGACCTATCCAGTTTAAGAATCTGAAAGTAATGGATTGTATTACTCTAAAGACAAGTTAGTGCTGAGTAATGCTGGCATGTGTGTGTATATGTAAGGTCTATATTGAATGATCAAACTTTCAAAAGTTCGACTGTCATATGGTTGACACCATATGATCGAATTTTTGAAAGTTCAAATGTTTTAACGGAGATCTTCGTACAGCACGGAATGGGAAGATTTCCCTTTTCTGCACTGTAGTGCGATCTCGGAGTTGGTATATTTAAAAAGCGGGGAGTGTGGGGGTGCAAGTGGCCTTGCCCCCCTGCTTAAAACAAACGTTTTAACGGAGATCTCAGTACAGCACAGAATGGGAAGATTTCCTTTTTCTGCACTGTAGTGCGATCTCGGAGTTGGTATATTTAAAAAGCGGGGAGTGTGGGAGTGCAAGGGGCCTTGCCCCCACCCTGCTTAAAACATTCATGTAAGTTATTTGTGTAGTTTATTTTTTTTTAATTAGATTTCCGAACTTTTAAAAGTTAGATCATATGGTGTCGACCATACGACACTCGACCTTTTGAAAGGTTGATTATCTAATACAGCCAATATGTGTGTCTGTGTGTGTGTGTGTGTGTGTGTGTGTGACTCAAAAACTATGTTGTCAAACGCTTTCTTTAAAGTGCTGAAACTGCAAACTGAAACATTCCAACCCAGTATTACTGAGTAATGAACTGTTCTGGAATTCCGATCGTCATAATACTCATTTTCGACATTCATGCTTTACAACTTTACCAAATTCAACATTACCATTCAATTATTACATCAAAAAATATTATGACTTTCAATATTATGAGAGAAAGCTATATATATATATATATATATATATATATATATATATATATATATATATATATATATATATATATATATATCAGAACCATCACTCATTTACCTTTATCCATTACCCTACCACTCTATCCACAAATATCCCTACATTGAACCACCTTAACCTAAACAAATGGCTCAAGGATCCTGTAAACCCTTACCTTTATTACTACTCCTAATTATACTTATCATTCCCTATCTACTTACTCTCTACGAACACCATAGATTCCTAGGACTGCATACCCACATCACACACACCTCTGTCCTTATCCCCAGCTCCACTCATAGTGTTAGCAACCTCCCCAGCTCAGCTAAGTACTCAGCAGCCATATTTCATAGACTCCATCACATCTCTCAATGTAACCCACTAGCTAGAAAAAATAAGAACCTAATTTTTAAACTTCTACAACTCATCCTAAAAGTTCAGGTCTACTCCCTGTTAGATGGTGATATACACCCTAACCCAGGTCCTACCACTATCACAGCTACACAGCCTGATACACCAACAAATTCAATCACACAGACACTTACCAAGCCCCCCAACTCTCTCTTGATAGCTCATCTTAATATTCGTAGCATCAATAACAAAATAGCTCACCTGCATGCCCTTATTGATGTTTATTCCTTTGACATCCTCTGTCTGTCTGAAACATGGCTTAATCCATCAATACAAGACAGTGCAGTTCTACCTCCTTGCTATAATATCATAAGACGTGACCGTAACACTAAAAAAGGGGGAGGCGTAGCCATACTTTATAAGAATGGATTACAAGTTACCTTGTTAGACTCCAAACCTCCACTTTGCAACAATGCAGAAATTCTTCTAACTAAGGTTCAGCTTAACAAAAGCAAAGCCATATATCTATCATGTGTCTATCTTCCCCCAGGCAATAACATCAACACATTAGAGGCTATCCTCAGCTGGCTCTCAAGTAACTACCCCCAAGAAACTATTATACTTGGAGATTTTAACATTAACTGGAACTCCTGTATATCTGAGCAGCCTTCTACTCATATCAACTTATATGGTTTTACCCAAACTATAACATCCCCAACCCGCACCAATAAAACTAACAACAAAACTAGTACCCTTGACTGGATACTCACTAATACCCCCAACTAAACTATAAAACAGGCACCCTCGCTGAGGACATAAGTGAGCACTTGCTTACCTATTTAATCAGAACAAAACTGTCATCCTAAACTCTGCCATCTGTAGAACTATTCGCACTACCAAAAATTTTAACCCTGCTCACTTTCAAGCTGAACTAGTCACCTGTGACTGGTCACCCCTGAAATACCTCCCAATAGATAATGCCGTGAAATACTTTAACTCTAAATTTCTAACCATTTTAGACAGCCATGCCCCATTACGCAAAGTTAGAATTAGAACCAAACCGGCACCATGGCTCACCAAAATGACCAAACAAAAAATCCTCCAAAGAAATAAACAATGGGCCAAATGGCGCTCAACAAAATGCTCCTCAGACCACCTAAAATTCAGACAGCTAAGAAATGAAACAAAAAAAGCCATATTAGCTGATAAAAGAAACTACTACTACCAGCTACAACAAACCAACCAAAATAATCCCCAAAAATTCTGGCGAGGTAACAATAACCTCCTACACCCTGAATGCTCAAGTACTCCCTCTCCCTCTGGCTCTGATCACAACAATCCCATCCAAATAGCTGACTCATTTAATACTTTTTTCACTGAAACCATACAATCCCTAGCCAACCAGCTATCCACTAGCACCCCAGGCTCTGCCACAACCTTTACCAATAATTCTCATCAATTTCATTTTCAGCCAGTGCCCACTTCACTTATCTTTAACCTCATACAGAAACTTAAACCCACTACTCTCTCTGCTGATAAATTACCTGCAGAATACCTGCAAAAAGCTGCTAAAGTCATAGCCTACCCCATATCCATCCTCATTAACAGAACTGTTTATGAAGGATCTATTCCCCTAATCTGGAAAGTCTCTCTCATAATTCCCCTGCATAAGGGCGGTAACTCCAAAGAGTTGTCCAATTATAGGCCCATAGCTATTCTATTTCCTTTGGCAAAAATAATGGAGAAATGTATACACATACAACTGTTAACCTACCTACTCGATCAAAATTTATTAGCACCCTGTCAACATGGCTTTAGACCATTTCATAGCACCACCTCTGCTCTCTTATCCTTCACTAACCATATTAACAGCAATCGCAATATTGATACTCTATCCTCAGCTGTTTTTATTGATCTGTCCAAAGCATTTGACATGGTGAATCACCACCTCCTTATAGACACACTCAAAAACCTGTCATTGGACAACCATACTATACAGTGGTTCCAATCATACCTACATAACAGGCAACAGGCTGTACTATGGGAAAATACTTTATCTTCCCACGTCCCAGTCACTCTAGGGGTCCCGCAAGAATCTATAGTAGGCCCATTACTCTTCTCCATCTTTACAAATGACCTTCATTCTGTAATTCCTCAAGCTGACTGTATCCAATACGCTGACGACTCCACACTCATATGCGCTGCTGCTTCTCAATCAGAACTTCACTCACTAACCCAAATGACCTTTAGTACAGTTGAAAACTGGCTCCTACAAAGACGTCTTATCCTTAACCCCAAAAAAACAAAAATGCTACTATTTACCCCCACCTGCAGAACCTCCCTAATTAACTTTACTATTACTTCAAATGATGGAACTATAATATCTCCGGAACCAACCACCAAACTACTCGGGGTACTAATAAATAACAACTTGTCCTTTGAACCTCACATTAATAACACCATAAAAATAGTAAACAAGAAACTAGGTTCCCTCTATAGAATAAAACCCTTTCTTACACCTCCAGCCAGGGTTACTATTGCTCGTACCCACCTCATCTCTACCTTGCTCTATGCCTCCCCTATCTATACCAAAATATGTAGAAGTAATCTGAATAAACTTACATCCTCCTACAACAATATTGCCAGATTTGCAGCTGGGTCCTCCTATAGAACTCATCACTGTATCAATCTGAATCAGTTAGGATGGTTAGAGCTGCCAAATTTAATACTTTTCAATCAATTAATAGTAGCCCATAAGATCCTGTATTTACCTCAAAATACACCCATACTTACATCCCTAGTCATCCCCTATAATAACCTCAAGACCTTACGCTCAGCTAATAACCTACTTGTACAAATATCAAAATCCAACAACTTAGCTGGCGACACCTTGTTCTCCAATACAGTAGGTAAAGCCTGGAACATCCTCCCAAGCCAGCTAACCTCAATATCCTCTGTCAGCTTATTTAAAAGCAAGCTTAAACCCTACCTCAAATCACACTGGCTATGCCCCTGTGTTAACCCAGACTAAGTACCTAATTATTAACTAGACTCCCACAATTCCTAGCCTATCATGATCTTATGTTGTCTCACTAATTTTTAGTGAGCTTAACCTTCCTTAGGATTTTTTCTCATGTAAATAAGTATATACTGTGGAATGATCAAACACCTTCATATAGTATCACAACCTATGTGTTAAATAACACTAGAAATCCATCCTTGTTTGCTGTTCTTCTATACTCTATCTATTGATCTCTAGTGTTTTTCTTTCTTAGGTTTTTGTGAGACCTTAGTATCTCTTATCATAAATTACTAGGTGTATCTAATTTTGTAATATGTTATAAAGATTTGTACTACACCATTTCTAATACAAATGTATTAGTCTTATTCATCTATTCTTAGATAAATTTTTCCTTTTTCCTACTGAAATATAAAATATATAATCTTAGGCTTGTACTATAATTGTTAAAACTTATGTACCAAATTATACTGTTATTGTCTTTGTCTTGACCTTTTATGTTGTTGTAATTTGTGGAGCTTTTCTCCCCGGGCCTCCACTGAAAATGGACATATATCCAGCTGGACTAGCCCGGTCAACAAATGTAAAATAAAATAAAATAAAATAAAATATACAGATGCATAATAAGTCTCTTCTTTTATACTAGCATTTGTTTGTCCTTTGAGTTGACAACCAAATGCTGTCACAACTTAGTATGCAATCTTTAGTCCTGTGCTGAAAAGTAGAGTGCAAACTTGCTGAGTTTAGGTGAAGGCAAAGAATTAAAAAAAAAAAATCTGACTGAAATAAAATTACACATTCTTGGTAAACCTGGGATTTCCTGAATTTCATTCTTATAAATTTCACAATCAGATTTGCATGAAACTCTCAAGTGACAAATGAGATTACAGTCAGTACTGGACATGTAATTACTTCATTCGCTTTCTTCCCCAGTAATTGGTCATGAAGATTAGAAGAGAAATGCGGTCAGTCCCAGAATCCTTTGCAGCATTACAATATTGTGTTTCACAGGAGGTCATAATTTCAGCTTGAATAGGGGCTGAGGTTTTGGCCGATATTAGCTTTCCAGCTTTCAATTTATTCCAGCCATGTCTTTAATGGAATCTTTGCACGTTTACAAAACAGGTCTGCCAAGTACCAGATACGTTTTATGTCAGGAGCATTTATTCAGGTAAATCAAACATCCACACTTCTAAAAAAGGTCTTTTTTATGTAGATGCTTTGGATTTTGGACAGGAAAGTTTGAGCTGTGGTAGACCAGTTTCCATTGAGTTTTCATTTAAGGCATAAAAATAACAGTGACTTTTGAATAGATAAACATTTAAAACTGGAAAACAGTAAAGCATAAAATGTTTTCCTGCACATTCATGGCCTTGTTGCACATTATATTAGCCAACCTAATGCATGAGGTGAACAGAAATAGATCTGAAAGGACCATCCCGGGTAATAGTAACAGAGCAAGTCTGGTAAGCAGAAATGGGATTCCATGTAGGAAAAGACAAGTGCTTATGCCACTATAAAGGTTATCAGTGAGAGGTGACCTGGAATACAGTGCGCGATCAGTTAAAAGAGACCCTTTGCGGTATGGTAGATGTGTATCACATGCCTTAGCAACAAAGCTTAGTACATCTGAAATGTGCATATAGGTCAAGAGGAGAGAGAATGGCAGATTGACAGACACAGAAGAAGGCAAAAAGAAGAATGTCTAGCCGGTACTTTTAAGTATACTAAAAGCATAAACAGGATGAAGCTTGAATTTCTGTTATTGTAAAAATCTCTACCAGCTCAACAAGTTGTGACATGACAAAACAAAACAGTGGCATACCGGACATAGCAATTGTTTCCATGATCACAGAAGTGCTGGGTAAATATAACATATTCTGGTTTTCTGCAATCTTTCTCTTTTCTTCTTCTTCTTCTGGTATCCTTATCATAGTTTAATAGGAGGCCAAACATCTCAGAGCACACTTACAGCTCAGTTAAGATGTGTTGATGAGCAATAATAACAGTTAAATATATATCCATACCGAGTAAAGTCTCTTCATGGGATTGAAATATTGGTGTGTCACTGTGCATTTCTCAGCCATAGAACTGAACACTTTTACTTTTCATGTATGAATTTCACAAACTGTGTAACGCCCTTTAAGGGGGTGTTTACATATACTTTAGTAGATATATCCCAGAACAATTGGTAAGGGCTTCAAGCATCCATGTGACAGGTAGCAATTTTCCAAAAGGAAATTATGTAAGCTCGCAGGCAATAACCCATTAGGGTTACAGAGCCATGCTGCCACAGTAGAGTGAATGGGTTACATATGTGTCATATGATCTTCTGTCACTGCTGTCACCCTGGCATATTCTTATGAATCATACGTCTTCAACATGTCCAGAAACAGTGAGGAACTACTACTATGTCATAGTCCTGCACATAAGGATAGTAAATCACTTCTGCAGTAGCTGCAACCACTACACTCAGTCACTTCATTAACACTAGTGAGCATGGCAGTTGAGTCACATCCACAGTACTAATGCACTAGTGAGAAGTGCAGTGTGTCACATCCACGGTGCTAATGCAGAAGTGAGTAGTGCAGTGAGTCATATCTACTGTACTAATGCACTAGTGAACAGTACAGTGAGTCACATCTATTGTACTCATGCACTAGTGACTAGTGCAGTGAGTCACATTCACAGTACTAATGCACTATTGGGCAGTGCAGTAAGTCACATTCACTATACTAATGCATTAGTGAGTAGTGCAGTGAGTCACAGCTACAGTACTAATGCACACGTCAGCAGTGCAGTGAGTCACATCTACTGTACTAATGCACTAGTGACCAGTGCAATGAGTCACATCCACAGTATTAAGGCACTAGTGAGCAGTGCAGTGAGTCACATCAACTGTTCTAATGCACTAGTGACCAGTGCAGTGAGTCACATCCACATTACTAGGGCACTAGTGAGCAGTGCAGTGAGTCACATCTACTGTACTAATGAACTAGTGACCGGTACAGTGAGTCACATCCACAGTACTAAGGCACTAGTGAGCAGTGCAGTGAGGAATGTCTACTGTACTAATCTACTAGTGGCCAGTGCTGTGAGCCACATCCAATGTACTAAAGACTAAGGCAGTAGACTGGTTTCACTTCACTGGTGACCACTGTATGTATGTATATTATGCTAGGTTCCACTACGCAAGGGCCACTGTTGGGGATCATGTTGTATTGTAATAATGATAACTTTAGCAATTTATGGTCTGTGCTGAATTGTTGTAAGAATCTTTGGAAGTGAGACATGTTCCTTAGTATTAATGGAAAGTGCAGAGGGTCATGTCTGACTGTACAAATGATAACTACAGTAGGTCATGTTCTTCTCTGCTATCAATTACTGTAGTAGAAACAGACTTACTCTACTAATAACTACTAGTAACAACTATAGTAAGTTAGGTTCTACCCTACCAGTGACCACTGTAGTGGGTCATATTTCACTATACCAGTCACAATTGCAGTCAGACAGTTTTTACAACATTACTGAATAAAGCTGTAATGCCACAGTGGTATGGCGGTAGCGTTGTTACCTCACAGCAAGAAGTTCTCCCATTTGATTCTCGGCTGAGCTTGGGAGTGCCTTCTGTGTGGAGTCTGCATGTCCTCCCTGCAGTTGGGTAGCATTCGAAAAACATGCATGCATGGGCATGCCTTCGTTGAAGCTTGGGCATCGAGCTGGCACCTCTGCATTTCATAAAAATCTACTGCCAATCATTAGCGGACTGGAGTTCCGCTGTGGCGACCCCTTACCGGGAAAAGCCGAAAGACAAACAACAACTGAATAAAGCTGTAGACCATATACTAGTGACTTCTACTTTAGGATATGCTTCATTGTTCTAATCTTCATGCTACCTTTTTCAGCAGCATGCAGGTGTCACCCAGAGAACAGGGACCACAGCTGTAACCTTTTTGCTGTTAACATGGATATCTTGTTTGGTTTAAGAAAAGTTAGTAACAACCTGTGACCCATAGTTATCTTTAGGCTCCTCCCATGTGGCTATTGATTAAACATCTGTACTCCTCAGAATAGGTTAACGAAGGGCTTTTCTGTCTAGCCTCATTATTTATTTATTTGTTTATTTATTTATTTATTTATTTACTGAGAAAGTCCACTGGGCCTGAGATGAGTCCATTTTCAGTAGTGGCCTGGGGAGAAAAGCTCCACATTTAATTACATACAGAGAATTATTACACAGGAATTCAGAGTATATAAGACAGTAGAAGCACATTAAAATAAAATAATGATGACATAAAATAATATTAATAATGACACTGTATAAATTTGATAACAGTAAAGGATTGTCTACTATCGTGATATGTAGGTTATTATGAAAGTTTAAATGTATAAGTAAGAGTAATAGAGTTAAGAAGCAATTAGTTTAAATGGTAAAAGAAGGCGATAGAAGGCTTAGGATAGGGATAGCACAGGTTATAGTAACAGCAATGTAAAATTGGTAAGGCTGAGAAATGGAGAAGATGGACTAGTTATGGACTGAAGTGGAGTAAGAAAGAGTAAGATTCAGAAAGGGGTCAGGTTTTGAGGTTGTCAGTAGGGGTGCAGGTGCATAGCCAATGTGAGGAGAGATAGAGTTTAAGGGATTTTTTAAATGCTGTGGGATTAGGGATGGTCCTGAGTGAAGGAGGAAGATTATTCCATAGCTCGGAGACAGTAAATGAATACAGTATTTGGCTGGCAGAGAGCTTAGGTTTATCAATGTTTAATAGCATTTTGTTTTCTGATCTAAGGTGTCAATTAGGATGCTACTTGGTCAGAATGTTGGGGAGGGATGGCCAGGCTGCTAGGTGGTAGATAAGTTTATGGGCAGAAGTAAGTTGTAGGTATGTAAGGTGATGGGGGAATTCAAGTCAATTTAGCTGATGTACAGCGGAACAATGCTGGGTGGAGAATTTGGGTCTATATTAGAATAACGAAGTTTTACAACTTCGAATGTTCTAACATCGACCCCTATTCAGTGAACCCTGACAACATTGAACATGCAGAACAGCGAATTTTTTCCTAGGGAAAAAATGTGCTGTTCCGAAACACATACACACAACACAAACACACCAAACAAACAGCAATCCACACACATATGCCTAAAATCTTACAGCTAACCCTACACTGAACTGTACAAACACCACTAACTATCCACTTACCCTAAGCCAAACCCTAACCCTAAGGTCTGTCACTATCGCACACTCACCTCACCCCTCGCCCTAACCCTAACTCACCTACCCCGCCCTAACCCTCACGTCCACACAATCGCACACATACCTAACCTGTGCCCTAAACCTAACTCGCCTAACCCACCCTAACCCTCACGTCCACACAATCGCATACTTATCTGTCCCGTGCCCTAACCCTAACTCACCTAACCTGCTCTAACCCTCACTTCCACACTATTGCACACATGCCTAACCCGTGCCCTAAACCTAACTCGCCTAACCCACCCTAACCCTCACGTCCACACAATCGCATACTTATCTGGCCCGTGCCCTAACCCTAACTCACCTAACCTGCTCTAACCCTCACTTCCACACTATTGCACACATGCCTAACCCATGCTCTAACCTTAACTCACCTAACCCGTTCCCAAAACCACACTGAACCTGACCCATAACTTTCCACCACAGCGCTGAAAATAGCGAAAAGACAGAAACCGACACCCAAATTCTTTCCCGAGGAAAAATGTCTTTTTTCTGTCATTTCACTATTTTCAGCATTCACTGAATATGGGTCGATGTTAGAACATTCGAAGCTGTGAAACTTCGATGTTCTTATATAGACCCGGAGAATTTAGCATTTGCAGCAAATTTGGCAACTTTGTTGTACCGTGTATTGAGTTTAGTTTTCAGAGAGTACTGAATATTGGTAAGGATAGGGGTGCCATATAAAAGAGTTGGAAGCAGAAATGATGAGGCAAGAGCCTTTTTTGCAGAGAAGCTAAGAAAGTAGTTGTGCCTATAAAGGACTCCTAATTTTTTATAGGTTTTTTATGCTATTATAGACATGAAGGTCAAAGGATAAGTTATCGTCAATAGTGACACCAAGGAATTTGGTACTAGGAATGACTTCAATATTAGTATTGTTTTGGGAATGAATACAGAATTCAGACTTGTTAACTGGGCTGGATTTTTGGGGGGTAAATATTAAGAGTTTAGTTTTATTTGGACTGAGGGTGAGATGGTTCTGTAACATCCAGGATTCAGTTGAGGTAAATGCCTTTTGAGTAAGTTGTTGTAGTACAGAGGGAGATTTTGAAGGGCAGATAATAGTAGAATCATCTGCGTATTGCATAGCCAGCTTTAGGCACCAGCGAACCCTGCGGTTGCTGGGGGCCCCCTGGCCCTAGGGGCCCCCACCCATAGCAAGTTATCTTATCTTGATATTTTGTAACATGTCTGTTAAACCAACAAAAGCTAGAAGAGCAATGCTGTATCCTTAATAAACCAAGTGGGCAATAATAACTCTTTATATCTCCTTCAAAATTCAAAGATCTTTAATTATAATAATGGAGCTTTTTCAAGTAACAGACCTTGCAATTCCATTAAATATTTTACCACTGGCATAATGTCCCTGACTTAGTTAAACCCTGCTGGTAGACATCCTGCCCACAAAAACTAACAACATAGCCAGCTTTATGTATATGCAGTACCCATGGCTGCAGAGGGGCCCCTTAATCATCCTTGATTGTGTGGGGGCCCCACAAAAGCTGCTGTAGACTGGGGAAAACAAAGAGAAAAAAAATGTATTAATTTTCCATTACACCCTTTAACTTTAATAGGACTGTGATATTACGCTGTTAGGATAAAACTGATAATGAATATAAGCAAGGTAAGCAGTAGAGAGGTCAATCAGCAGCTCAGAGTGACTGATGTCAGTGCACACCTTGGATATTAAGAAGAGCTGATGCTTCGGATTGTCAGGGATGGTTTCTCTTTCAGGCAGTTTAACAAGTGCTGGCAGAACACCAGATGTTATAACTCCCAATGTCTTTGTTGAAGAATTCTGCTCAATAACAAAATCAATAGCAGAATAAAGGCCCAATATGAGGGAGACATTTTAAATATGTCTCTACTTTACTAAAAAGGTACTAGAATAACACATTTTGCATCAACATGCATTTTTTGGACAGCAAGAAGTATAAAACTGATGTCTGGATTTATTGACTGACTGTAATTTTGAATGATTTACCAGCAAATAAGACTTTTTTTAGGAAGGATAGAGCAAAATTATGAGGCAAAATCAGGGAATATTTGGGAAATCACGGAAAGAGACAGGTATTCATTTACTCCTCAATGAGGTAAATAAAAGTTTCTTACCCCTGCTGTTTAATGACTGCTAAATAGCATTCAACAATCTGGTGTGGCAGTACCAGTGTTACGCAATGTGTTGCTATTTGGTGAAATAAGTACAAAAGTAGCATTGCTGTCACTTGTGTGTGTGTGTGTGTGTGTGTGTGTGTGTGTGTGTGTGTGTGTGTGTGTGTGTGTGTGTGTGTGTGTGTGTGTGTAACAATATCACTGATTTTTATCAGTGCACACATACAATAATGTCTGGGCACACACCTTATTCTTCTTGGTGTTAGTAAAAAATGCAGCTAAGAAGTAATTATATTTCAAACGTAACAGGCAGACACTTAGATCTTCTAGGAATCTGGTGGGCCTCACTTCCCAGACTATATAAATGGATACCGGGGGGGGCTGCCTTATTCATCCTTGACTCTGTGGGGGCCCCACAAAAGCTGTTTTTGTTTGAGGAAAAATGATGAGAAAAATGCTTTCATTTTCTGATTACACTTTTTAACCTGAACAGGACTGTGATGTGACCCTGTTGGGATAAAACTGATAATGGCTTCTGATCTCAGTTTGCACCCATTCTAAAACAGACCCTGCTCATATGGTAATGTACAGATCATTGCTGTAGGTTATGTGGGGGCTGGGGGATTCTGTCTTCATTGTTTCCTTTACTTTTCTTACAGACCTCAGAGGTGTACAAAGAAAGTTACTTTAGCTCCTGTAGGGGGAGGGTTCTCTCTAGTAGCAACAAAGTAGAGCACATTACTGCAAGCATTATTTTTTTCACATTCCTCACAATCACAAATCAGGCATGTATGCAGGTTGGTTGCTTTTGAGGGTTAGGGATGAAGAGTGAGGCATGTTATGTATATGTATTTCAGCAGTCACTTGAAATACATGACAATGACCATTTGATCTTCTGATTTCATCCCAATTCAACACCAGATGCATTTGCAGTGACTGTCTTTTGGGGGGATTAGGGAGGCAGGCAGTATTTCCAAACAGGATCCGTGTATCCTCACAAAAATTAGCTTGTTAATTTATTATGAGCTACTATTTTGTCAGCTTTGAACATTAAGGCTTGAGCACAGCTTATGTCTTCGTTGAAATAAAAAATAAGATTGGAATACTTCTTACTCTTGACATTTGTTTAGGCCGCTGTTGGATTAAAAGGTTGGAAAATGCTCTAGAATCCATCTTAGAGCATCAATAACCCCTACAGCTTCTCGGGGCATCGGCTTAATTGAGTTATTTCTAAATGGTTATTACTGTGCTGTCTTGGTCAGGAAAGGTCTGTTGAAAGGATGCAAGGAAAAATAAAGCTGAACAGCAACATTGAATTTCTTTCCTTAATCATAATTTCTGTTCAAGCTATCACTGGATAAAAAGGCCGTGTAAAAATTAAAAAAAATTAAAAAGCACTTCAGAGGATATATAAAGTTATGGCTTCTTAAAAAAGCTAAAGAGAATTGTAAAATGTGAAAAATGGAAGAAAAAAGTAATGCGCCTGGTGTGGGGAACCTAAGATGGGACGAAAGAGAGGGTAGTACTGGAGGGTGTGTGTGTGTGTGTGTGTGTGTGTGTGTGTGTGTGTGTGTGTGTGTGTGTGTGTGTGTGTGTGTGTGTGTGTGTGCGTGTGTGCGTGTGTGTGTGTGCGTGTGTGCATTTTGGGGGGAGTGCTGAAACAGTAGGCAGTGCCTAGGGCTCCATTTCACCTAAGTCCAGCCTTCCACACAGAGTTGTTGTAATGTATCATTCTTACATATAAATGCCAGAAACTGTGAATGTCCCTTTGTGAAATGGGCCATTGCAGTGTGGTACATAGGCTTGTTGTAAAGTAAGAGCATTGCAGCTACAGGTCAGTCTGTATGTATTATTCCTAAATGTTTGCAGCACGAGCAAAAAGGATGGATAGAAGAAGTGGCAGTGACAGGGTGATACTTAGACTAGAAGTGTCCAGGGGACCCAACTTAATATTTTCTGGGGGGCCCCAAAATGCTAACACCGGCCCTGGCATATTGGATAACAGTACTGTGGGTAAGAGTGGTGTGGAAGTCATTGGTGAATATATTGAATACAAGGGGACCTAGTATGGAACCCTGGGGTACACCTGTACTAGTACTGATGAAAGAGGAGGAGTGCTGCCAAATAGTAGACTGTTGCCTATTACTGAGATAGTTGTGAAACCAATGAAGGGTGGGAGGAGAGATGCCAAAGTAGGAGAGTTTAGTGAGCAGAAGGGAGTGGGAAATTGTGTTGAATGCTTTTGATAGATCAAGAAAGAGTGCAGAGACTATGGATCCAGCATCCCGAGCTCGATTTACAGTGTCAAGGAAGGAAGAGTGGTATTGGTGCTATGTCCTGGCCTAAAGCCATGCTGAGTGGAGGAAAGGCGTTGGTGTTTAGTCAGGTGATTAAGGAGCGGAGTGTGAAAGCATTTCTCAAGTAGTTTTGAAATGGGGAAAGAATGACGATAGGTCAGAAGTTAGAAGTGTCAGAGTTGTTGCCACCTTTATGCAGTGGGAGAACATATGCCTTTTTCCAGGTATCAGGTACACCTGGTTCCTGAATGCACCTGTTGATGAGAATACTGATGGGTAAGCTATGGAGGAGGCCGATGGGTGTAAGGATTCTGCAGGTAGATCATCTGGCGCATTGGTGCATGGTTTAAGTTTTTGAAGAAGCATTTGTATGGTTGAAGTGAGCACAGGAGAGAGTGAGAAGGTGGGTGTTGTAGTAGATGGGGTATGCTGTGGTGTAGGGTTTAATGGGTCTGTGGTGATGGGTGAGAAGGTGGTGGTAATTTTACCAATGGTGTCAATGAAATAAGAGTTAAAGAGTGAGGCTAACTCAGAGGGAGTTTTTTGGGGGGTTTGGACAAGGATTATGGTTTATTCCAGGATGAAGCAGGGAGTTGATTGCACCCCAAAACTTTTTGAGGTTTTGTTTATGTTGATTTTGTAAGGTTTGGAAATATTCTTTTTTGTTTTTAAGTACTAATTGTTTGGCCTGATTGCGAAGATGTTTATATTGCGTGAGATTGGAAGGAGTTTTGGTTTTTTGCCAGGTTTTTCAGGCTTTGTTCCTAGTGGACATAATTTGCTTTGTGGACTTGGCAAGCAGCATGTTTTGTCTTGACTCCTTTTAGCCGGAGAGGGGCAATATTATTTAAGACCTTAAGAAATGTGGAATTGAAGAAGTCCACAGCTTCATTAATTGGGAGAAATTTGAGAGGATTCCAGTTAATATTGTGCAAAATATCATTAAAGGTATCTGGGGAGAAGTAGGATAGAGCTCTTGTGTGTCTATGTTGGTGTATATGTGGTAGAGTGGTGGGCTTGTGTGTTATGAATGCCAGTGAATGGTCACTTATGCTGTCTGGGAGTGTGCCGGAGGTAGAAATCGAACTGGCTTCAGAAACGATGATCCAATCCAGGATTGAACCTTTTTTATTCTTGTGGTCGGGTCTAGTAATATCAGAAATTTGCTGAGTATAGATATGAAGGTTGATGCTTGAGGGGGGCTATTATTGAAGATGTCTAACCAGTTAATATTAACATTGCATAGGATGATTGTTTCATTTTTTTTATATTATTGAATTCACAATTCACATTTAAGTGCAATTCACATTCATTATTCTTTGCACTGAGGTAAATGTTAAGGGTGTCTCTCTACCATTCTGGAATTCATGCAACAGAAAATTACCTGTTCTATAATAAGAAACAAATAACTTGTCAGCCTAATAGGAAAACATGGATCAAAGTGGATATACACCTTGTCTAGCATAACTGATTCTTTTATCTCTTTAAAGACATATTTGCAGGCCTTTCTCCACTGCTATACAAACTCATTCTGAAGCAACATGTCTAATGTATGTAGCACTGTGAAGAGATTCCATAGAACATTCTGGTAATAATTCACCATTACTGCATATGATCTCACATGTGCCACTTTCTGTGGTCTGAAAACCTGTAGCTCCGCCTTCTCAGTTTTGTGACATTTGCAGACAAATTTGTAAGTTATATACCTAAAAACTGAATATTGGATATGACACATTTACATTTGTCTGCATTTACTCTAAGCCTGCATACTTTTAGTCTTTCTGAGAACTTTTATAAGATAAAACAAAAATCCTGGAGTGAACCACCACAAGATAAAAACAACGTCCTTATTTTATTAATGACAAATAAAACAAATACAATTCAGAGGAGCTCTATTGTATGATGAGCGCTTTCCGCTATTCAGCTTTCATCAGATCTAATGAGAGAGCTCTGACAATTAGTTAAAATAGACACTCTCATCCAATCATGTACTTGTTATTTAACAACTTCCTGTTCTTACTCCTAATGGGAGAGGAGAAAGCACACCTCTTTATGTTTCAGCTTAATATGCAGCTCTGTTTTAGAATATGAAGTAATTCCAAGTGTAGACATAGTCAGCATATCTTTAGACGTCTATTTTTTAGGGTTGGTTTTATTGGCATAACATTGTTTATGCCAGGATGCCTGTCAGCTCTAAGATTTATTATACACTCTGTCTCTCAAACTTCAGTTAGATTTTTGAGGTCACCATCACGAATATTAGATTTGATGAGATCCAGAACCATTTGCAAGAAGGTTTATTACTTGCTGATGAAATGAAAGATTAATTTGTTATGCGCATTGAAACAGCCCACTGGGTAATTTTTTTTTTTTTTTTTTAGAAATACCACATGCCCATAAATTGAAAGAAAACTGTTAAGGGTGCTACTTCACAAACCCGAAATCTCACTTACCCGACTTTTAAAAGACTGAGATGACAAAAATGAAACTCCAGAAGACCGGCCACCCGGAACACTGACATTTCACTCCAGGTAAGTAATCGCTCGGCCAACCAGGAAAACAAATTAAAACAGAAGCAAAG
This sequence comes from Protopterus annectens, assembly GCF_019279795.1. Lineage (NCBI taxonomy): Eukaryota > Metazoa > Chordata > Ceratodontiformes > Protopteridae > Protopterus > Protopterus annectens. The sequence continues at coordinate 1,515,739,349 of NC_056743.1, forward strand.
AAAACACACCCCTATGTGAGGGGGTGTACCCCCCACACCCCCTAACTAAATATGCCAACTCTGAGATCACACTACCATGGGGGTAAGGGGCAAAGGTCAACATGGTGGCCAAGCAGTTTCTTACCTGGAGTGAAATGTTGGTGTTCCGGGAAGTCAGTCAATATATTTGTATAAGTGTTTATACAGGGCATTTGTGTATACCTTAGTATAGTTGTCAATGCTATCTGTGGGAACAGGAGCTTGGAAGTTATTTATGCCATCCCTTAGGATGATTTATGCCATCCTGTAGGAGGGCTTTGGTGAAAAATTTAGCTTGATTTAACCTAAGAGGGTTTCAGGTGATATAGCTACTTCAAATGTGACTGATTTGTGATCTGATTTAACCAGTGAGGGTCCTATACTTCTGGTGGTGCAATGGTCACTCATGTTGGTGAGGACCAGGTCAAGAATATTTGAGCCCCTTGTCAGGCTGCATACTATTTATTCCAGGGCATTAGTGTCTCGGAACCTTTGTGAGCTATAGACCCATAGCTATTCTGTCACCCTTGGCTAAAATTATGGAAAAATTCATCCACAATAAACTCCTGAACTATCTTATCCATAATAATCTTCTAGCCAACACCCAACATGGCTTTAGACCATTCAATAGTACAACCTCAGCCCTCCTGTCCTTCTCTAATGTCATTAACCAACACCGAAACAATAATAAACTTTCCTTTGCTATCTTTTTCGATCTTTCAAAAGCCTTTGATATGGTAAACCACCAAATACTCATAAACACTTTGAAATCCATCTCTCTAGAGGACCAGGCCATCCAATGGTTTCAATCATATCTCAATGGTAAACAACAGGCTGTCCTATGGCAGAGCAAACTATCCACCCTTTTAGCCATCACCCTTGTAGTACCTGTAGGATCCATACTAGGTCCACTATTATTTTCTATTTTCATCAATAATTTGTATAAGGTCATCCCAAATGCAACATGCCTTCAATATGCGGAAGACTCCACTTTAGTATGCTCCGACACTTCACCTACAGAGTTGCAGATTCTATCCCAAAATACTTTTAACACAGTTGAAAATTGGCTTCTTTTCTCCCCCACTCACAGGTCTGCCCCTTACATTAAAATCCAATGACAGCACCATTACACCCCCAGATTCCTCAACCAAACTGTTAGGAGTTATAATAGATAATAACCCTAAGTTTGATCTGCATATCAATAAAACTATTAAAACAGTTAATAAAAAACTTGGCTCACTATATAGGATCAAGCCCTTCCTAACGCCATTAGCCAGAACTGTAATTGCTCATAGACATCTACTCTCCACCCTCCTCTATGCTTCCCCTCGATTTACAAACCTCAGCAAAACTGACCTTAATAAAATTTCTCGCAGCTACAACCACATTGCTAGATTTGCTGCCGATGCAGCCTACAGAATTCATCACTGTCATAACCTAAATCTACTAGGATGGCTTGAACTGCCTAACCTACTTCAGGTTAACCAACTAATAGTTGCACACAAGATCCTGTACCAAACAGATAATACACCTGTACTTAAAAACCTTATCACTGCCCACAGTAACCTTAGCGCACTTCATTCATCTGAAAGAGTACTAGTTCAAACTCTCAAATCCAACAAAACAGCCAGTAAATCTCTATTTGCTAATTCTGTTGGCAAAACATGGAATTCTCTTCCTGCTAATCTTACATCTGAACTCTCTCTATCTCAGTTCAAGAAAAGTCTGATTCAGTACTTTAAAAAACAATGACTATGTCCTTGTCCTAATCCAGACTAACTCTAACCATCACTCGTGCACATTTTTATTTATTTTATTTTACATTTGTTAACCGGGAGAGTCCGACTGGATACATGTCCATTTTCAGCGGAGGCCCGGGGAGAAAAGCTCCAGGTACATAACAGACATATGAACATTGTTAATGCAAAAAAGGAAGATAGTTGAGTTCTAAATACAATATAAAGATACATCACATCTTGGGAAAAAATAACAGCAGCATATAAAAAAAACATAGGTCAGTTACAAAGGCGAGGCGCCTTGTTAAAAAGCGGTTAAGGATAGTGAGGTAAGAGAAGGGTAAATGATAGTGGTTAATCAGGTTTGGAACAGGGACATTGCCAGAGAGTATTGAGATGGGGTTTAAGCTTTTTTAATTGTAGGAGTGAGGGTTTTGAGGTGAGCATGAGCGGTAGGGAGTTCCACATTTTACCTACAAAGTTTGAGAATAGAGAATCCCCAGCAGAATTATTGGCTTTGGTAGTTTGAGCTAAGATCTTATTGGAGGAGTGTAAAGATTGCAGGTTAATATAGGGGTGAATGATGTTTTTCAGAGCTGGTGTTTTCTCTGGGTGATACAGTATCTGGTGAGCCGTTTTGAGTTGGTTGAAATGGAGTTGGCTGGAAAACTCTAACCACCCTAGTTGCTTCAAGTTAGTGCAGTGGTGCGTTCTAAAGGTGGAATTTGTGGCAAATCTAGCTATGTGATTGTAACAAGAAGCAAGTTTGTTAAGGGTTGTCTTGTTTAGGTTTGTAAAAGGGGAGGCATAGAAAAGAGTTGATAGTAGGTGTGTGCTGGCAATTGTAATTTTAGCGTGAGGAGTGAGAAAGTGTTTTACTTTATAGAGAGAGCCAAGCTTTTATTGACGGTTTTGATGGTTAGATTGAAATGGGTGTCAAATTTAAGGGAGTTATCAATGGTAACACCTAATAGCTTTGTGTGAGCTTCTGGTGATATAGTGATTCCATTGGAGGATGTAATAGAGAAGGTGGGGAAGAGTCTTGTTAGTGGGTGAGAAAGTAAGTAGTTTTGTTTTGTTGGGGTTGAGAACTAGTTGACGACTTGAGAACCATTTTTCTATTAGGTTGAAGGTGTCTTGGGTTGAAGCAGTGAGGTCTGCCAGGTTGGAGGCAGTGCTGATGATAGTCGAATCATCTGCATATTGAATGCATGTGGCATGGGGGTGATTGTGGGCAGGTCATTAACAAAGATGGTAAAGAGAAGAGGGCCAAGAATAGATCCTTGGGGAACTCCAAGTGTAACAGGTAGGCATGTGGATAATTTGTCCTGCCATAGAACAGCCTGTTGCCTATTGGACAGGTAGGATTGGAACCATTTCAGCGTGGAATTGCTGAGTGATAGTTTTTAATGTATGGAGGAGTTGAATGTGGTTCACCATATCAAAGGCCTTGGAGAGGTCTAAGAAAAGAGCAGATGATAGTTTATTATTGTTTCTGAAGTTATTGATGGTATTAGAAAAGGATAGTAGGGCTGATGTGGTACTGTGATTTGGCCTGAAGCCATGTTGGGAGTTAGCTAGAATTTTATTTTTGGTGAGGTGTTCCATCAGTTGTTTGTGGACACACTTTTCCATAATTTTGGCCAGGGGTGAGAGTATAGCTATAGGTCTGTAGTTGGTTAGCTCTAGTGAGCTACCACCTTTATGGAGAGGAATAATGTGGGACATTTTCCATATGGAGGGATGAAGGCTTCTGACAAGGTACGGTTTATGATTATGGAGACGGGATAGGAAATGGCCTCAGCTGCTTTTGCAGAAACTCAGCTGGGAGAAGGTCAGCTGCTAGCTTAGTGGGTTTTAGTTTTTAAGAAGAGATGTTATAGAGGATATGGGTACTGGATCGAAGGTAAATAGATGATCTGATGTAGTTGTAGTATTCTGCTGGCATGGGTAGTGGAGTGGGCTGGTTGTTTGTTTGAATTGTGTGGCCAGGGATTGTATAGTTTCTGTGAAGAAACTATTGAATGTGTTAGCAATGTTTACAGGGCACTGTTGTTTGCAAGTTGTTGGAGTGGGGGTGGTTGCCTGGCCTGGGTGCAGGAGCTTGTTTAAGTCTGCCCAGAATTTTTGTGGATTATTAAGGTGTTTGTGTTGGAGATGGAGGAAGAAGTTTTTTTTATCATTTAAGATCATTCTTTTAGTTTCATTTCTAAGTTGCCGGAAGGTTTGGTGGGAGTGTGGGTCTTTAGAGGTACGCCATGTGACCCATATCTTGTTTCTAGATAGGATTTTGGATTTTGTTTCCTTAGAGAGCCATGGTGCGGTTTTGGTTTTAGTTCTAATGGACCGTATTGGAGCATGGGAATCTAGAATCTTGAGGAAGGTGGTGTTGAAGTAGATAACTGCCTCTTCAAGAGGAAGAGACTTGAGTATTGTCCAGTTGTGGGCTTTAAGTTCAGTTTGAAAAATGGAGGCGTTGAATTTATTATTGTTCCTGATTTTTTATGGTTGTAAGAAGGGGGGTGATTTTCTTGAATTTGATAACATAGGTGAGTAAGTGATCACTCATGTCCTCTGGGTGAGTACCTGCTGAGTACTGGTCAGGATCTTTATTAGTAAGGATCCAGTCCAGGATGCTGTCTTTGTTTTGGAGTTTACCTAGTCTGGTAGGAGTGGATATGAGCTGAGAAAAGCCATGTAGATTTATGCTGCTAGATGGGGAGCTAGATGAGAAGGAATTCCAATCGATGTTGAAGTCACCTAACACTATGGATTCCTGGGGGTGAGTTTGAGTTAACCAGTGAAGAAAGTCTTCTAAGGTTTTGTTATTATTGTTGCCTGGGGGGATGTAAATACATGCTATATTTATGCTTTTATGTTTGTTTGGTTGAAGTTTTACAAGTAGAATTTCGGCATTGTTTGTTAGGAGGGGTTGTGGAGAGGCAAGGGAGATTTGTAATGTATTTTTGTAGAGTATGGCTACACCGCCACCTTTACGAGTTATTTGGTCTGCTCTTAGTATATCATACCCTGGCGGGATTATCTGTGTGTCTTTCGTGCTTGGTTTAAGCCAGGTTTCTGTGAGACATAGTAGGTCTGGGGAACAAGTAGCTAAAAGGGCATGTAGGTTGTGAATCTTATTGTTTACACTTCTGATGTCTAGATGACAGGTCAGAAGAGAGTTAAAGGGTCTAGAGTTTAGATTAAGAAGTGGAGGGGAGGATAGGGTAGAATTAGAATTGAGTGGAGGGGAAGGGCCAGGGTTGGGGTGGATATCACCATCTGTGGCTAGTCTTTGATTCAGAGTGGTAATGAATTTGAGGGCTTTGAGTAGAAGTTTGTAGTAATGTTTATCATTTGGCCTAATATTGGTAGGTTTGATAATTACATAGCATTCGAGTTCTAACAAGGAGGGTGAGTAGGGAGTTGAGTCATGGCCTCTGTTGTTAATTATGGGGGAGGGGTTGGTTTGGTAGCCTGGGTGGTGGAAGCCTATGTAAGACCAGGTTTCATATAGGGTAGCTAGGTAAGGGACAAGTAGGAGGGGAAAAAGACTTAGTATGATAAGCTTCCTGGGTGGTGTCATATTCCGTTTGATCTTAGAGGGCGGTAGTGAGGTACAGGAAGTTAGTGGACAGTAGGGGGAGTGGTTTGAGGTTATAAAAGTACAAGTACTGGGGGCGGTTGGGAATAGGGGGCAGGGCGGGGAGCGGAGCGAGCAGTAGCCAGTGCTCATGAGCGGGGTTTACACTAAGCCACTACAGCCCAGGTTTCAAGATGTAACTCCTGAATAATTAACTTGCAGGTGAGTAATCTCGTCTAAACAAACATCAGGTTCAATTCCTATGCTTTGGGAGCTTGTTTTTAAAATTTTATAGCTGCCTACACTTTATTGTTTCTTAACTTATAAATCCTATGATCTCCTTGGATCTACTACCAAGTTAGCCTACTAGCCAATCAATACCCCATCATTCTTAAAAACACTGTCTAGAATTTTCCATCTGAGTAAAAATGTAATAATTTCTTTGTGTATCTGTTTTTGTGTTTGTTTACATCTGTGTAAAAATCCTTTTATTTGTGTTCTATTTTGTGTTTTAAACTGTAAAAATGTAACAGTTTGTAGAATGTCTTTTTAGAGCTTTTCTCCCTGGGCCTCCACTGAAAATGGACATGTATCCAGTTGGACTATCCCAGTAAACAAATGTCATTATCATCATCTTTCGGCTGTTCCCGTTAGGGGTCGCCACAGCGGATCATCTGTTTCCATTTCTTCCTGTCCTCTGCATCTTGCTCTGTTACACCAACCACCTGCATGTCCTCTCTCACCACATCCATAAACCTTATCTTAGGTCTTCCTCTTTTCCTGTTACCTGGTAGCTTCATCCTTAGCATCTTTTTCCCAATATACTCAGCATCCCTCCTCAGCACATGTCCAAACCAACGTAATCTTGTCTCTCTGGCTTTGTCTCCAAACCTTCCAACCTGGGCTGACCCTCTAATATACTTATTCCTAATCCTGTCCACCCTTGTCACACCCAGAGCAAACCTTAACATCTTTAACTCTGCCACATCCAGCTCTAACTCCTGCCTTTTTGTCAATGCCACTGTCTCCAACCCATATAACATAGCTGGTCTCACTACCCTCTTGTAGACCTTCCCTTTCACTCTTGCTGGTAATCAGCTGTCACAAATCACTCCTGACACTCTTCTCCACCCAGTCCATCCTGCCTGTACTCTCTTCTTCACCTCTCTTTCACATTCACCATTACTCTGAACTATTGATCTCAAGTATTTAAACTCATCCACCTTCATCACCTCTACTCCTTGCATCCTCACCATTCATCTATCCTCCCTCTCATTCACACACATATATTCTGTCTTAGTCCTGCTGACCTTCATTCCTCTTCTTTCTCAAGCATATCTCCATCTCTCCAGGGTCTCCTCCACCTGTTTCCTACTCTCACTACAGATCACAATGTCATCTGCAAACACCATAGTCCATGGGGACTCCAGTCTGATCTCGTCTGTCAACCTGTCCATCACCATTGCAAATAAGAAAGGGCTCAGAGCTGATCCTTGATGTAATCCCACCTCCACCTTAAATGCATCCATCATTCCCACCGCAGACCTCACTGCTGTCACACTACCCTCGTACATATCCTGTACCACTCTTACATACTTCTCTGACACTCCCATCTTCCTCATACAATACCACAACTCCTCTCTAGGCACCCTGTCATAAGCTTTCTCTAAGTCTACAAAAACACAATGCAACTCCTTCTGACCTTTTCTGTACTTCTCCATCAACACTCTCAGAGCAAACATCGCATCTGTAGTGCTCTTTCCCGGCATGAAACCATACTGCTGATCACTAATCATCATGTTCCTTTTTAACCTAACTTCCACTACTCTTTCCCATAACTTCATGCACTGACTGATCAATTTAATCCCTATGTAGTTATTACAGCTCTGCACATCACCTTATTCTTAAAAATTGGTACCAAAACACTTTTTCTCCATTCCTCAGGCATCCTCTCACTTTCCAAAATTTCATTAAACAATCTGGTTAAAAACTCCACTGCCATTTCACCTAAACACCTACATGCTTCCACAGGTATGTCATCTGGACCAATAGCCTTTCCATTCTTCATCCTCTTCATAGCTATCCTTACTTCCTCCTTGCTAATCCACTGCAGTTCATGATTCACTGTCCCCACATCATCCAGCCTTCTCTCCCTCTCATTCTCTTCATTCATCAACCCCTCAAAGTACTCTTTCCATCTGCTCAACACACTCTCCTCACTTGTAAATATGTTTCCCTCATTATCCTTTATCACCTTTACCTGCTGCACATCTTTCCTAGCTCGGTCTCTCTGTCTAGCCAAAATCGGTACAGGTCCTTTTCTCCAGTAAGCAAATGTAAAATAAAATAATAAATGTGAGAGGATGTTGGCACTCATGTAAATTTCCCAGTCAATGGAGGGATAGTTACAACTGCCCATGACTAGAGTGTTTGGTTGTAATTTGATTCACTCAAGTAGGTCCAAATAAGCAGTGTGGGTATCTTGGTTCATTGAACCGGGCCTATATCTAACAATGACTTGAAGGGGGTCTTACAAACATTTAGACGAACTTGGAGTAACTCCATGGAGTTTTCCTGTGTAACCAGTCTAGAGGTGTATTTATTGTTGATGAAGATAGATACTCCTCCTCCTTTGGCTCTCACACAATCATTTTGCAGTCTGAAAGTGTGGGAGGCATTGTAGCCTTACAAGGTCGGGGTACTCTCTGCAGCCCTGAACCAAGTTTCTGTGACTGCACAGACATCAACATCCTCCAGGGAGAGGAAAGCTTCCAGAGAGTGGAGTTTCTGATTTAAACTCCTAGCATTTAGCAGCATAACCTTTAATTTATTTGTCAGTTATATTTTCATGTCGAAAATGTTGTTCTTGAGACCTTGCCTAAAAAGGGTACTATGGTGGAGGCAAGTGCCTTAGCTAGTAACCAAAACCCTAGACGTGACAGGTGAAGACTATCTCTGGCAAAGCAGCGTGGACTATCAACCATGTCATCCCAGGCTGACAGGAACTGGATCTCCTTAAAATGACACCAGAAACTAAGCCAATTGTTGAAGTCAGTCATTTTGGTTTATATTGTGGTATCATCCTGGGTGAGGATAGAATGCTGCTCAAGGCTAGGGCTATACCTGCTTGGGACACGCATTCATAGAGCTCAGTCATGTCTCTCTAACACCAATTGTTTGTGTTGAGACATTGGGCTCTAACATATCTTTATGCTGTTTGGGTATACTAAAAACTATAGCAGTTCTGGCTTTTGCAACTTTTTAAAAAAATAAACCACTTCAGGTGTTGTTTATTGGTTCAGTACAAGCTTTTCAAAGAATTTATTGATATTTTTATATGCTATTCACTGTCCATTATGTCACTGCCTAAATAAAACTTTCATCCAAAAATAATGCATGCATTTTAAGATATTTAATGATCTGCATTCCCATGCATTAGTCCCCCGTCTCCACCCATCATCCTAATTCTCGGATTACTTACCGTTAAAGGCTTGTAAACGTTTATGTCAGTTAATACTGCACCACATTCTGGTGGAGAGATGCATTAATACTTCTCTAATCTCCTTCCTTCATGTAGACTCAAAGACACCTGCAGGGGAGGGAGGTATTATAGTCCACCAGCTTATGAGAGGGAGCACATGTACAGTGCTAGGAAGGTGGTTGTACCAATGCTACAGTGATGATTGCTTTAGGGACATTTTGAGGAGGAAACAATTATTTGTGTTGAGATGGTCACATGTAGAAGCACAGCCTAGTACTGATGACAATAGTAAAAGAATGATTAAAAGTTCTTTACCTATGGATGCTGCTACTGCTGTGCCCATTTGGGATATTATGTATCCTTTGAGAATTACGGCTGGTCAGCTAAAATGTTTACTCATGGCAGTCAGAGTCTCACAGGGCTGGTAATGCTGATGTAGTGAAGGAACAGCACAGAGACCCACCAACAGTGAAATAAACAGCTGCTGAAATAAATGCATGATAAAGTGCTTGAAGTGCACAGGTATTTGGTACATATGGAGCAAGATCTGCCTTCTCTTCAGGGTAAGGTGAGAAGAAGATCTCTGAGACTGAGTGGAGTTTTTAAATGGTGCTCACTTGTCTTTTTTTCTTAAATTAAAATGACTCTGTAACTGAGTTCACAAAGAGGGCACTGAGTACTGAAAAAGTGTACATAATGCCGTTAACCTTCAGAGGACCTCTGGGACACTGAGGATTTTATTACTACAATTTATTTCATAGTAAAAGAGACAACCAATATAATGGCAGCTGTAGCTATGAGGAAAGAGCTGTGCTGTTGCAAGTCAACATGTTTTTATCAACTGTCATTCATTCAGTGACTGCACTGCTGTAAAGACTGCAGTTTTTGATGCCATAAAGGACAGTAAAAGACAAAGCTCAGGTACAGGTTTTATTTTCTAGCAGTCTGAAAGTTTTTTATTTTTTCAATAGTATGCAATTGTTTACCACTGCTAAGGTAACAACAGCTTAGATGCAGAAGAGACTGGGCATTTAGGCCGTTCAGTCATGGTTGGCAGTACAGCTCATACCTCTCAAGAAAGCTTCTGTAGAGGCTGAAGGTGAATAGAAAAAATAGTATGGCTAATAGGGAAAGAGTATAAGTGATTATGCATGCTGCACCTGACTCTTAATAGTTAGAGAAAGAGAGAGAGAAGAGGGAAGAGAGGAGAGAAAGAGAGATTTGTAGCTCTTCATGAACACTTGGTTAATGATTTCATGTTTAACAAAGGACTTTAGATGGGAATCCAGAAACAATTTCTTATAATCTGTGGATGACTGTGTGGTGAATGGGTCTGCTTCACATAATTGAATTTTCACTTACCCGAAACTGAAAAGGACGAGACGATTTTGTTGAAAACTTACTCTCACGAACACTCGTATCGCCAAAATTTTACTCTGGGAAAGTAACCATTTGGCAACCATGACAACATAAACAAACTGAAGCAAATCAAATGCACCCAAGTGGGGGGGGGGGACTGTGCCCCCCACACCCCCCAAGTAAATATACAAACTCCAAGATCACACTACAGTGGAGAAAATGGCAAACTTCACCATGGTGGCCAAGTGTTTCCTTTCCCGGAGTAAAATTCAGGTGATCCGATCATTGATGAAAGCAAGTTTTTGGCAAAGTTATCTCAACCTTTTAATTTTCAGGTAAGTGAAAATTCGATCATGTGAAGGGGATCTGTGTGAACAACATGTCATACAGCATTAAAAGAGATGTGCTATTGGCATTTAGTATTCCACCCAACACTGTGATTCGTTTAACAGGAATTAGACTGTGTGTTCGTGTGTTAACCTGTCATTTGTAAATAACAATGATGAACACACAATTTTCTTATAATATGAAAACATACCTTATATGACATTGACCACTTTCTTTGTATCAGTAAAACAAGGGTATCCCTATTACACAACCACAACGGTCTTTTAATTGCTGCTAACCTTCTGACACAGCCAACATTTTAGATTCAGCATAAAATCATTATGCAAACCTGCATCTTCAGTATAACTTGGATTTGTTGCACTTCAACATGTCTTGGGGGACCACTGTTGCTCAAAAGAGCAAAGTTCCTAAATGTTCCAGTGTCTCATAAATCCAGCACTGAGGTTGAAACCACCAGCTGTCATACTGAGAAGTTGAATCAGCTTTAATTTCACAGTCTTTCTTTCTGAAGGTATACTGAAATGTCTGTGAAGCACCATGAGTGACATGTTTGACAAAGAATGAACAAACTTACAAAGTATATTACCAGTGCCTTATGAGTAATCCTGCAGGTAACTTAGTGTGTAAGAACATTCGGTATTCTCCAGAGTGTCAGGGCCGTCTCTCCTGTACATGCAGTATCTGGACATTTCCAGCATTTGGTTAGCTAGACCACATTCTCAGAAGTGCAAGTAAAAACTTTAAAACATCTGTTTTCTGAAGATGTCTTGGTGATAGCAGTACAATCATCTAATATATGAATCACCAGGCAAACTGCAGGGATTTGTATTATTTTGGACTGTGTTCTTTCGTGTTTCCAGTCTATTCCCAGCAATCCATTTATGAAAACTCTGTATTTGTTTAAATGATAGTACTGGGAGTTCTTGAAGAAAGTTTCTAAGATGGTCATCCTAATTGCAAGTCGCTTATCATTTTGGGAGATTTGTTGGGTTAGTAATGATATGCTGCCATTCACTTAAGCCTGTCACTTGGGGAGTCCTTTCCTTTTAATGGAAAGATGGTCTCTTGGTACATGTATTACTATTAACTCAGTTCTTTCAAGCTCCCTGAGAGATTCTGAGCATGGAATAATTTATTTAGCATTGATAACTGCGTATCTCTCTTCCTCAATGCAGCAAATGCAGTGACAGCTTAGCACTAGGCTATAATTGATTGACTTTTGGTATGGTTGGGATGATTACCGTTTCCGTGTAGATACATCAGTGGCAGGGATTTTGCATGCACTACTGGGAATGTGGTGCATATAATCAAATGTAGGAAATGTCCAGAGATTGTTTAAAAAAGAGCGATAGGTCAGACACTCAGGACAAGAAGAATGCCCATAGACTCATGGATACTTGCAAAATAACTGACAAGGGAATGGGAGCGCTCTTTTGTTAAACAGGTGATTCTGTAACGTTTTTCAGAGGCGCTTCAGTACACCTCTTAAAATAGAATGCCATTATCAGTTTTTTGAGAAGTTACAACAATTAAGAGCCTTTTTAGCAATGAACAATAGAGAGCATACTGAAGGTCAGGAAATGTAAATTATAATACATCTTTTCATGACAATTGTATGCTGAATCCAAATGCTGTCTGTCTCAGAAAGGTAACAGCACTTGAACAATTGTTATGATTGTGTCATGTGGACACCTTTATTTTATTGATGCAGAAACAGTGGATAATATAGAAGGCTAGCATTTTAATCTGACTACTAATAACCATATATTTCAGACTCCCTATTGAAATGTTGCACAATTGAAAATGCAGATGAGCAAATTCTGAACATCGTTCTCCTCAATTTAAACTTGCACAACCCACACCCCCTGGACTTACATATACCAACTCCAAGATCACCCATACTTCAGAGAAAAGGGACTATTCTGAGAAATAATATTTTGGCCTTGATATATGTAAGCCCATTTTTTCAACTATTAGGTCTCAGCGTTTTGGGATTTACTCCTGCTGGTCTTAACATATCAAATGGTAACCTAGAATTTACAGTTATGAAGCCCTTATATTCAGTATATTTTAACATTATAACAAAACCCTATATTTATTACTGTTACTCTACAGAGGTATCTGCTTACACTGACTCTTTAACCTGATTCTAGAACAGCTAAAGTCACTAGTTCTTCCCTTGTTTGATTCTCCCTGTTAACTGAAACACAGCCGCATACTAACTGCACGCACATCTCTTTTAATGTTACACGACAAGTTCTGTTCACACTTATTGACATTATCATTTATAGGCAGACAAGGATTCTAAGGTAACATCTTATTCCCTTAGCAGTCCATACTTATTTTGTAACACAACACTATGATGGTGTTTTTTTGCCATTATTTTGTGTGTGTGTGTGTGTGTGTGTGTGTGTGTGTGTGTGTGTGTGTGTGTGTGTGTGTGTGCGCGCGTGTCTGTGTGTGTGTGTGTGTGTGTGTGTGTGCGTGTGTGTGCGTGTGTGTGTGTGTGTGTGTGTGTGTGTGTGTGTGTGTGTGTGTGTGTGTGTGTGTGTGTGTGTGTGTGTGTGTGTGTGTGTGTGTGTGTGAGCGTGTGTGTCTCTCTCTCTCTCTACATATATATGCATATTTTTTTCCAACAGCTTTCCCCCTCCCAACACATGCAGGTGTACGATGTGCAATAGGTGGACCACGCCAAACTGCTCCTCACTTCAGCTGATGCCAGTAAACCACCCCACCCCATCCAGGAAGTACTATGAGGTTGACTCTCCAGCTGACACCAAGGAACTCCATCTGTTTCATGTGCCCTTTAACATGCCAACCCCAAAATGGATGCGCCCATTCTCATTTACGAGAGCCTCAGTTACCAGAGCAGCTAATCGAACTGGGGTTGCTTGGATTGCAGTCAGGCTTTTATCTTGGTGCTGACTATAACCCACATTTTTAAGTTATGGATTTCTGTCTGTCTCTTACACACATACACACACGTGCACACTCACACACATACATACACACACACACACACACACACACACACACACACACACACACACACACACAAAACACTGTATCTGTTTCATCTGTCTCTGGTTTATGGGACAGAGGCCTAACATCCAAACTGTATACTGAGAACACTGAGACTTTTTTTCTTTTTTTTCTTTTTTTTTTGTTTAAGCATACTGAGGTTTCTTTCAAACTGAGATTTTTTTCACTCTGGTATTTTTCAGATGGTTTCTTGTAGTCAGTCAGAATTAAGCAATGTACTCTGTTCTCTATTTTCTTCATTTGTCTATGCAAATAAATATTACTGCACAGTATCTCTAGTACCTCAGGAAGATGAGCAAATAGGCAGAGTTGAATAAAAAAATGGCAGCGCCTCAAATCAGCATGTTTATGGACTATAGACCCAGCCAGGTATGGTAGCAAGGTACAAAAGGAAAGGAATGATGCTTGGCTAACAAAGAGGCTAAGAGAAGTGTTGCAATAGCAAAGACCAAGACATCAGAGGCACTCTACCAGCTTCTGGAAAGGGACTCCGTATTTGGCATAAAAATACTCTTATCAGATTGCAAGGCAAAGACAGAAAGATAAAGAAGGTAGTCAGACACCCTTCATAAGGAATGCCAGCCACTCATGAGTTCACAGGAAATCAAAGGCAGAGGGAAGGAATACTTCCAGTAGCTTCTGAATGAAGAAAACTCCATAGAAGCTGTACTACCCCAGACACAGCCTACAATGACAGAAGGGGTGAGCCCACCCTAGAAGAAGTAAGAACAGCACTAAGGAAAATGAAGTCAGGGAAAGCAACAGGCTCAGATGAGGTCATAGCAGATATAATCAAGATGTTGGGTGAGAAAGGGGAGAAATTACTCCTGAGGGTATTTATAGCAATATAGAGAGAGAGAGGTATATCCCAGATGATTGGACAATATGCATACTAGTGCCAGTGTACAAGAACAAAGGGAACAATGACAGCTGCGGGGAGTACAGAGGTATCAAACTCCTGTCACACTGCATGAAAGTTCTGCAAAGGGTGACTGATAAACAAATATGCAGAATAGTTCAAAGAAAGATGGGAAATGAGCAGTTCAGATTCAGATCAGGCTGTATCACAACTGACCTGATGTTTGCAGTGAGAAAGATAGCTGAGAAGAAGTTACAGATGAGGAAAGAGTCCAACTCAGCATTCGCAGGCTTGGATAAAGCATACTGTATGACAAGGTTCCAAGAAAGCTGTTTTGGGTAGTCCTGCAATGTTTCAAAGTCCCAGAAACATTGGTAGAATTAGTGCACACTATTGACCCAGGTACAATCAGTGCTCAGACTCACAGGGAGATTCCCATTGGAAGTGAGTGTGCATCAGGGTTTAGCACTGAGCCCAGTATTGTTCATGCTGGTGATGGACTATATTAGTAAATAGGTCACAGAGGACAGATCAACAAAGTTGCTGTATGTAGATGATGTGGCATTACAGACAGACTCCGAGCAAGAACTTCAATAAAGGATATGGAAATGAAATGGAATGCAAAACTGAATGCACATGGGATGAAACGGGAGTACAGATAAGACAGCTGTAATGACAGCAAATGGGGGAAATCAGAAGAAGCTGAGAATTCAGATAGAAGGGAAAAAGCAGGTTAACAGCTTCAAGTATCTGGGAGGGCTGACTGAAGTCTGAACGAGGAGGTCAAAGCTAGAATCAGAGGGGCTGCAGACAACTGACAGAGTTTTAGGGGTAGTGCATGACAGAACAATGTCAAAGAAGCTGAAACAAATGGTGCAGAAAACAGTGGTGCAACCAGTACTACTGCATGGTAGAGAAACCTGGGCATTAAAGGCAGAGCAGCTGAAAAAGTTAGAGGAGATGGATACAAAGAGCTTAAGACAAGTCGTAGGAAGCACACTGTCAGACAGATGAAGAAATAAGGACTTCATATCAGAAGTCAATGTAGCCCCAATTGCAGAGAATGTCAAAAATTACAATGGTTTGTGTACATGTGCAAGAAAGCAGAAGACAATCTGGTAAAGAAAATTTAGGACAGACAAGAAGACAAGAGGAAATAAGGGTGTTCACCCAGGAGATGGATGGAATTTGTGACAGAAGATCTGTGACAGTCAGAAGTTGAAGAAGGTAGGAGAGTGGCATTATATTGACAGATATGGTGACAGTTGACATGACATCCTGATCCCATGAGAAAATGGGAGAAAGGGAGTTGATAATGATGATAATATCTAGCACCAATAACATATTAACTTCTGATGAAAGCTTGAGGAACTGTGAAACATTGCTTGGTCTAATAACGTGTATTATATCACCTCTGTGTTCAAATGTCTACGAACCAGCCTGGCATTTCTACCTTTGTTTCTGCCACCGTGGTCGGCACTGAAATTCAGCGTATGCTTTGCCAGTGGCAGAAAGAAACTTGACAATAACTTATTCTTTGTAACATAGTGCAAGAAAAGGCATGTTATTCCGAAAGGCTTATCCATAAAGAATTTTTGAGGAATGCATGTCATTTTTTATATGCAGAGTAGCTTTGCAGAAGGTCATCTGAGAAACTGAGGAACTACATTATCTGCACAATTTGTGCTAAGAATGACTTCTTAAAGGAGTTCTGAAAGTAGCAATTTTGTAACACTTCTACACTGGAAAGGATGTCTGCTATGTCAGATTCTATCATCCTGTAGGAAATATCCCTGACCTACAACAGACTGCTAAGGATTGCTCTGTAAAGACAGAAAACAAATTACACATCCTTCACAAGCTATGTTCTGAAACAGTCTGAAAGTGACTAACAGCACCACAGGATAGGAACCTACAACAGCCAAATGTTGATAAACCAGCCAACTACACACTGAATCCTAGGCAACTGTAAGCCCTTTCCAGAGGCCTCAGATCTTCTTCTCCTAAACATCACTTGACAAAATACAGTTTTGTGTAGAACTTTAAGAATACTTTTTTGCTAAATGAGGTTGAGGGGATGGTGGAGTTATACTGACAATAAAAAGTCATAAGTTGTTACTAACAAATATCGCACCTTCATTGTCCCAAATGGATGTAATGCAAATCTGCATGACTATACTAACTATTTTCTCCAAAGTGTGAATTGTCTTATTGTGAAAGTGCAAAGACAGATCCATTAACTCTTTTTAAATAATTCTCTCTCAGAACAGTGATGAAGTCTTTGAAATTCAATTATAAAATCATCATAACAAAGGCAGATAAATGGTTTGCAATGGACACCTTGAACCATGATGACTATGCTGCTAAAACCACCAGTTTTCTGATCACACCTATTGCTGATAGCTGCCTAGTGATCAAACTGTATGGTACTAAAAACAATTAAAACACCTTATTAACTCCTTCCAGATCATGCCCAGGACAAGCTAACTGTCTCCATTGGGCCTATGCCAGAATCCTTTTACACGCTACCAAAACTCCATAAGCCAAGGAACCATAGAAGACCAACAATGTCAACCAAATAGACCCTGACAGAAGAGGATGGATTCAAGAAGAAAATTCTGAAACCACAAAATGGACAACCATAATCAAGACACCATTCATTTTGTTTGAATTCTGTCATATTATAAGAGCTACCTATCTGATACTATTTTAACCACCAATGGGTGTTATATCAGTTCATATAAACATCTGACATACAAATGGTTTTAACAGCTGCGTTACCTATTTACATGAGAAAGCAGATCATCAAGTCATTACAGCAGATGTGATTAGACACCTTATAGAATTCATGTACATTATGCACAGGTTGTGGTAACACAGTTGGTACTGTAATGACCCCTCAGTATGCAAACACCTTCATGTTAAAATTAGGAAAGGAACATCTATGCAACTGCATACATAGACCACTTCTTTATTTAAATGTTATTACTAATTTAGATGTATAAACGGTGTAAACGTTATCTGTGAAACTAATAACCCATTTGAAGATAACAATGGAAAAAAGGAGGGTCATACCAGGTAGAATAAATTGTTCAAAAGTATTTATTAAGACCCTTTGTCTTATTAAAAGGATTTCATCAGAATAAAACAGTGGATCATTTACAAGACTTTTATACTAAAATGTCATTGTCTCCCACAAGGAATTAATAGATTCCATCCATCTATAAAACTCTCTCAGGAGCACTCAGCTTCTAGTGTTAGTTTCCTGAATACTAAACTTTATAGACCTGTGTTTACAGGAAACCAGCAGACAGACAGACAGACAGATAGATATAGATGCATCTACACAGAAACAGTAATTAATCCAATCAAACCAAAAAGTTTGTAATTTATACTGCTAAGACTTCACTGCATTTGTTACAGTGAGTGAGAGAGACTTACATCACCAACACAATTCAGGCTCACGCACCTTAGAGCTGAAGAAAACATAATAAATCTTACAAAAGAAAATCTGCTGTAGTATAAGAAAAGCACCCACAGCAACAAGGTTACACTACTGATGACATATCATTCATTCATTTCTGTAAAAATTCTTTCTGTAAAATCTTCATAAAAGATCTCCAGTCAATATTCAGTAACAGTGGCCATTTGAAAAACATTTTTAAAAACTTCTACTACTGTGTTTAAATAACTACCAAATTCAAAGAATGTAGTTGTTAGAAGCAGACTGCAGTGAAAGTAGACAACAGTACAAATTAACATAAAACCATGCAATCAGTCAAGATGAAAAGGATATCAGAGGAACTTGTAATACTTCCTACACAGTAAGTTCATAAAACAAATGTTTTTAAAGTATAATCGGTCTTTACTTGGACTTCAGAAAAATGTGATTTGTCTATTGGAAATGCCCAGAGAATGTCTATGTATAAGACAGGCCCGACACTCAGGGTAAGTATGTATTTCCACAGGCAAAAGGTTACTCGCGGAATGATTGACAAGCTAATTAGGGCTGGCATAATGATTAAGGTGATTACTTCATGCACACAAGGTACAAGGTTTGATTCTCACTTTTCAAAGGGAATTTGACTAGGCTTAAAATGACCCACAAGGATAGCTTGCCTACTACTCCTTTGAACAATTTTTTTTCCAGAAGGACCTTTTAAAGTGGTCTACTAAAGTACTTTCCTCCCCAATGAAAATGTGTATAACACTTCGTGAGAGGGTTTGGCATAATAGTTAAGGCCTTTACTTCACAGATACAAGTTACAGAATTGGGTTTTGCCCATTAGTCATTGGCTAGGCTTGTAACAGCTGCAGACTGATGGCCTAGTATTTACCTATGAACCTATGAACAGCATGCTTGTGTCAGTCTAATAACTGTGCCAGACATGTAAATTAGTCAGGCATGGTTCATCAAGGACACTGCTGTACATC
>NC_056743.1:1515763208-1515773208 GCF_019279795.1 Protopterus annectens
TAATTAAATAAAATCTAAATAAAATCCTCACAGCCAAAAGTTGAATCTAAAAACTTCATCTAGTGTCATAAGTGTGTAATTACATTTGTACTGTTTTATAACTTTGCAGCTCTCTGTTTTAACACTGCAACAATGGAGATGTTATCATTTAGTCCTGGAGGCTTATTTGCCCTAAGTACACCCTGACAATATAATTCCTTAAATTCTATGGTCATTTCCCAAAGGCCACCCCTGCCATCCTTGGGTATCCATTCAAGGACAAAAAACAATATGTAGCTTGGTTACATTCCAAGGAGTGCTTATAAAATGCATTACTGATGTTGTTATTACGTATGTCATAATAGTGTAGATAAACTCTCCTCTTAAGTGTCTGCTCAGTGTTTCCTATGTAGAACGCTCCTCATGGTTTATACTGAGCTAAATATACCACTCCTGAGGTGTTGCAGTTGGAATAAACTTACCTTCGACGAACTTATTACGACTACTAATTAAAAATGTTTCTTTATTGGAGATATACTGGCACTGTTGACATGCACCACATTTATAAGTCCCTTTCCTTTTAGTCATGTCCTTGTCCATTGTCTTATTATGCAGTTTACTAATATCAGTCAACCTTATAAATGTGTCCCATTCACTCAGAACTATTTTACTAATAGGGTTGGCATCAGCATTATATTCAGTAACAAAAGCCCTCTGGTAGTGGTTGACGTTCTCATTATTAGATGGTTTAAGAACATCACCCCCACCCCCAGTATTCTTAATACCCAAAATATTTCTCAGCCCTCTGCTTAGTGACTTCATCTCTGATTTCTTTAATCAGGGCTGAGGGGTATCCACATTCCAGGAACATATTTCCTGACAGTAAAAGTTCAGTTTCAAAGTCTATATCCAGTGGACACATTCTACTAGCCCTTACCATTTGTCCTTTGACTATACCTCTTTTCTGGTGCATAGGGTGCACACTTGAAAAATAGAGGAAGGAGTTGGAAAATGTTTTTTTCCTATGAATGATGGATTTAAACTTATTATCCAGTTTATGGATAGCGACATCCAAATAGTCGACTTTATCTGCATTGATGTAATATGTAAACCTCAGAAAGTTGGCCGTGTCCTTGATATAGTCAATGAATTCAAATAACTTCTCCCTGGTGTCTACCCAAAAAAGGCAGATATCGTCCAGGTATCTCTTATAGAGGGACCAAGAAGGTGTGTATTGTGATTCAAATATGAATTTTTGTTCCCACATAGAGAGAACTATGTTTGCATACGTGGGGCCACAACTTGCCCCCATAGCAACACCCTTCAACTGGAGGAAAAAAATTCCCCTTCAAAGTAGATATAGTTGTTTTTAAGAATGAGATCCATTTGATTAACACAAACACAGAAATCATTATTTGTTAAACTACCTCTTCTAGCCAAGGCATCTTCAAACCACTGAAGGCCAGTGTGATGAGGTATAACACTGAATAAGTCAACTATGTCAATAGTTACAAAGAGGATGTCCTTATTGAATAAGTTTGGTATAATAGTTCTTAAAAAATCCCAAGAGTCCTTCAGGATTTTATTCTCATTTAACCAAAGATTTTTCACTTTAAAATCTACAAACTTGACTAGTAGTTTTCCTTTTGATCCTTCTCCTGAAACAATCATCCTCAAATGTGGTTCCTCTATATCTTTGTGTATTTTTGGTATCTGGAAAATAGAGGGTATTCTGAGTTTATCATTGTTAAGGTGGGAAAAGGTACTAAAACTAATAGAACCATCTAGTAACATGTCATTAAGGGCCAAGTCTATCCTGTTATAGGCTATATTTATCTAATGTCTGGAGGCAGAAATATATCTGTCATCATCATTTAACACAGTTTAACATTTTACTTTCATAGATCAATTTGTCCATGATGACAACCCCCCCCCCCCGTCCAGTTTCATTACTCTTACATTCCTATCAGATCTTAATTGATGCAAAATACACTTCCCATTTATTGAAAGGTTGTAACTAAACCTATTCATAATAATTTCCTTTCTCAGTTTGTTTTCAACCACCATTTCAAAATTTTTAAGTTGTAGGTGGAGGGGGGTTGCATGTATTCTTCCTACGAAGTTCTTTACTCAGGTCAACTGAAGGTTTCTGAGTTCCTAAGATCTCTAAGTTAATTTTACATACAAACAATTTTAAATAAATGATGATTTTGCTTATGTTACATTTCCTATGTGGAATAAACTTCAACCCCCTCGGCAGTAGATCAAAGTGGCTAGGTGTTAAGTTGATACCACTATAATTAAAGATGTTACATTTGTTGTATATGTATTTGTGTCCATCCTTAATATCAAAAATAATTGTTACTGTCTCTCTCGTCGTGTTGTTCCACCCCTCGTATCCCCCACGCGTGCATACATTGGGTTGAACTGTGCTTGATTCCTATTTTTTATCCTTTCAGATCTGCGGAGGGGTGGAAATCCTAAAGGGTCATTTCTATAAAAATAATTCACATTCTGCCCCTGTAAATTCTGTCCCACTTCATTATCCCGTGCATACTCTTGTTCAGTTGTTTCATGTCCTAATTCATTCCATTCATTGTTAATAGTCTTTCTGTTAGCCTTAGGTAAAGGGTAGCTCATTTTCCCCTTATATTCCAGTAAATCTCTCTCAATCTTTCTTTTCTTTCTATTAATAATAACAGTACATGTCTCATCTATACTTTTCCTCTAATTAAAATATTTTTATTTTTCTGAGTTGACTGTGAATAATAAATCATTTAAAATGCATTCATTAATTTCAGTAATCTGTTTAAATGATTTGTCCATTTCCTCAGTGTTCCATTTATCATAGTTCTCATCAAATCAACCCCATATCTATCAAAAATACGTAACAGTTCATCATAAAATTCAGTTCCTTCCACAACATAATTTGGAATTTAAAAAATCTCAACCCCCATCAGTACAATGTCAAGACTTTCTTCAAAATACATATTTTCAATATTTCTTTGAAGGTGAATTTTTTTCATCAAATCTCTGGTGTAGATATGGGGGCACATTGTGCCCCTTTATATGCCAATATGATTTTAATGTATTGGGAGCACATGTACATTCTTAATTCACCATACAAGAAGTGTTGGACCCTACATAAATGTTTTCTAGATTATATAATCATTTTTTGGAAAGACTCTGAAGACAAATTGATGGAATTTTTCGAGTATATCTCTGGTGCTACTTCCTACTTACAGTTTATACACCAATTTGATAGTAATAAAGTTAATTACTTAGATGTTACAATTGAGAAATATGAAGATGTTTTTAAGTCCAGAATTTATAGAAAACCCACCTATTCAAATTTGTTTCTCCATTTTATGAGCTCACATCCCTACCATCAAAAGACTGGTATGGTAAAAGGGCAATTAGTCTGTCTCTAGGATGTGTTCACATGAGGATGAATTTTTGGATGAGTGTAGAATTTTATCGAATATGTTTGTTGATCGTGGATTTCCCATAGAAATGGTCACAAAAGATATTTGAAGAAGTGGTGGCTAATAGACACAGTAGATTCAAGCCCATTTTAGGTGAAGATGGTAACATTGTGAACAGTAACACTACTCAAGGGGGTGTGTAAAATGTTAACACAGATCCATCTTTGCTTAGAGCCCTTATTACTGAATTTAACAGGGACTCTAAAATAATTAGAGCTATGTTGGAAAGAAAATGGCACAGGTTCTCACAGTTATCAGATCTGAGTTCCATTTTTGACACTCCTCTCAAGATTATTTACAGTAAGGATCCAAATGTTAAAAACTATCTTGAGCACATTGGGACTATAAAAGCAAACCATAGAACCACTGGCACTTTTAAGTGTGGGGCTTGTCCACAGTGTAGATATATTATCAACAGGGAAACATGGTTTCTGCAGCTAGAGATTAGTATTTTTCTAGCAATGTACGTAGTTCCTATGATTCTTTTGGCTTGGTATACATTGCCCTATGCGGTTAATGTTCTTCTTTCGGCTTTTCCTGGTTAGGGGTCGCCACAGCAGAACTCCGGTCTGCTAATGATTGGCAGTAGATTTTTTTTTTACAGTGCTGAGGTGCCAGCTCGATGCCCAACCTTCAATGAAGGCACGCCCATTCTAATGCATGTCTTCCGAATGCCACTCAACCGTGGGGAGGACATGCAGACTCCACACAGAAGGCGCTCCAGCTGAGAATCGAATGGCAGAACCTCTTGCTGTGAGGCAACAATGCTACCGCTGCACCACCATGCCTTAATACCCTGGGAAAACCGAGAGCAAGTTAAAGAGGAGAATGTATGAGCACATGAATGACATTTGTACCAAGAATCCTTGAAGTGTTCTCTACAAACACACCCTCACACATAAAGGAGCTTCATTTTCATTTTTTGTGGTGTAAGAAATAGCTAAGGGGTTGAGAGGAGGACCCTGGGAAACCACGATTGAGTATAGAGAAGTGTTCTGGCAGATTTTACTAGAGGTTAATAAATACCCTGATCTCAATGATGTTATTTCTTTAGTTTCAGTTTTAAAACTACAGGTTATAATACACTCATGTATATTCTTTTATTTACAAAATATTTTACATAACATCACACACAAAAAAAATATATACAACTAGTTTGATGTTTTACTTATGAAAGGAATGTTTCTTAGAATGACCACTGGGGGGGGGGTTGTGTATTTGATACATATTTTTGTGATTGATTTCATTGCATTACACAATTTTAATATTACATATATATATATATATATATATATATATATATATATATATATATATACACATTTTTAAGAAATATTGCATGTCTCAACTTTTATGTGTTGTTTTTCAGGTTTTTATGCATATACATTGTCATTTCATGCAATTTGCTTTGTTTTTACTAGGTCATATCTAACTAGCTGCACTGTGATTGATTGGAGAGGCACTACTCAACCAAAAGTATTTAAACTGCTGTCTGTGACTGATATTCACTTATGCATCTGAAGAAGTCTGTGTAGATGAAAATGCACTTGTTGATATAAGCGTTTATGTTTCATCCTTGTGGTGTGCTGACTCTGAATAAACCTGTGTGCTATGGTATTGACATAGTCAAATTATTCAGTGTTATACCTCATGACATTGGCCTGCAATGGTTTGAAGAAGCCTTGGTTACAAGAGGTGGTTTAGCAAATAATGATTTCCGTGTTTGCATGGATCTAATGGACCTTGTTCTTAAAAACAACTATCTCTACTTCAAAGGGGAATTTTTTTCACTAGTTGAAGGGTGTTGCTATGGGGGCAAGTTGTGCCCCCACCTATGCAAACATAGTTCTGTGGGAATAAAAATTCATATTTGAAACACAATACATGCCTTCGTGGTCCCTCCATAGGAGAAACCTGAACGATATCTGCCTTTTTTGGGTAGATACCAGAACACGACCAACTTTCTGAGGTTTGCATATAACTTCAATGCAGACAAAGTCGACTATTTGGATGTCACTATCCATAAACTGGATAACAAGTTTAAATCCATCATTCATAGGAAAAAAACATTTTCCAGCTCCTTCCTCTATTTTTCAAGTGTGCACCCTATGCACTAGAAGAGAGGTATACTCAAAGGACAAATGGTAAGGGCTCATAGAATGTGTTCACTGGATTTAGACTTTGAAACTGAACTTTTACTGTTAGAAAATATGTTCCTGGAATGTGGATACCCCTCGGCCCTGATTAAAGAAATCAGAGATGAAATCACTAAGCAGAGGGCTGAGAACTATGCCCCTATTTTTGGGTATTAAGAATACTGGGGGTGGTGGTGATGTTCCTAAACCATCTTATAATGAGAACGTCAACCACTACCAGAGGGCTTTTGTTACTAAATATAATGGTGAGGCCAACCTTATTAGAAAAATAGTTCTAAGTGAATGGGACACATTTATAAGGTTGACTGATATTAGTAAACTGCATAATAAGACAGTGGACATATTTTTTAGGAAAGGATACAATATGAAAACTATATTGGAAAACCAAAGTTTGGTCAAAGGGAGGAAGGACATGACTAAAAGGAAAAACACTTAGAAATGTGGTGCATGTCAACAGTGCCAGTATATCTCCAATAAAGGAAAAACAATTTATTAGTAGTCGTAATAAGTTCATAGAAGGGAAGGTTTATTCCAGCTGTAACACCTCATGAGTGGTATATTTAGCTCAGTGTAAACCATGCGGAGCATTCTACATAGGAAAAACTGAGTGGACACTTAAGAGGAGAGTTTATGAACACCACTACGACATACGTAATAACAACATCAGTAATGCAGTTTACAAGCACTCCTTGGAATGTAACCAAGCTACATATTGTTTTTTGTCCTTGAATGGATACCCAAGCATGGTAGGGGTGGCTTTTGGGAAACGACCATAGAATTTAAAGAATTATATTGGCAGGTTGTACTTGGGGCAAATAAGCCTCCAGGACTAAATGATAACATCTCCATTGTTCCAGTGTTAAAACAGAGCTGCAAAGTTGTAAAACAGTACAAATGTAATTGCACATTTATGGCACTAGATGGCGCTTTTGATTATATTTTTGGCTGTGAAGATTTTATTTAGATTTTATTTATTTCTTTTAATGCACAAAGCTGAACCCACTGAAACATTTTATGTAACATCTTTCATGGAATAGGTTTTTAATATTATTTTTATTGATAATATTATTATTTATTAAGGTTTCATTACAGGGATATATACTTTAATTTTTTGAATGGTAATGTAATTTTCTTATTAGCTGACCAAAATGAGGTTCACTATTTAACAGGCAGCATTACTTAACTTGCTGTATCTGATGAAGTCTGTTTTTAACTGATGAAAATGCTGTGTGGATAATTTCTGCTTTTATGTTACTGAATTTGCTTAATAAAGCCTGCTTTTATCTTGATAGTCATTGCCAAGCCTTCCTTTCAGTGCTGGCTGGTTTACTAATTGTCTCATGCTGTCTGACAATTATCTATTACTCAAATAGCATAACACAGAATGTGAGAGATGTACATATATAATATCCTTGCAGGCAAACATCTCACACACTGTTCAAACTCAGACACCAAAATTGTCAGCTGTACACCAGTTATCATCCTTATCCATGGCCATCACAATACACATAATCCACCACATGCTAACATTTTAAAGATTAACATGCCTAAATATCAAAGACCTCCAAAACACAACACAAGCACAAAGCACACTCTACAAGTAAAGCCTACTGTCTCACACACCATAAAGTGTCTAAAAGTCATAGATGCTGACTCCGTAAGGCAGACATCGATCTGATCAATTATTCTTGTTATAGGTGACTTCAGTTAGTTGCATGTCTGGTGCCAGGATCCATCAGATCATGCATGCATTCATGTCCTTGAACAACAAGTACCAGTACAACTCTGTCATAGCTCATGCTGGTGTCAGTGACTTGTGTTGTATCTCCCTGGACTATATGAAGAGCAAGACATGATGGAGCTCTAAGAGTGTGTTCAAGGCAGGTATCAGCCCTTCATTGAGCAGCATTCTACCTTCTTCAAGGATAGTGCAATGATATGAGAAAAAAACAATTGGCTTCAATAACTGTCTCAGTTTTTAGTGTCATTCAAAGGGGGTCCAATATTTGTCAGCGTGGGAGGGTATGATCAGCAGACCATGCTGCTTCGCCAAGGATGGCCTGCATCTGTCTACTCTAGGGTTTTGATTTTTAGCAAAGACATTGTTCACTTCCATAGTGCCTTTTTTAGACAATGCCAACCTGATAAACCTATCTTCATAACAAAACAAGCAAAGTAAAATGTGAAGGTGTTATTGATCAATGCTAGGAGCCTGAACAAGGACCACCACTCCTTATAAGTCCTTCTCACCTTGACACCTTGAAGGACATTGATGTCTGTGTAGTGACTGAGACATGGTTTAAAATAGCAAAGGGCACTCCAGTTATGCAATACAAATGCCTTCCACACATTTAGACCAGCTGCTGTGCAGGAGGGGAAAAGGGTGGAGGTGTCTCAATCTATGTCCAGAAGAGACTCGCATCATGGCTGGTAAAGCAGCATGATGCTTCTCTATGTCTGAATAACCATCGGGTCCCGTATCATATATTAGCTGGCTGTAGAACTCCCTCTATGACACAAGAAAGCCACAACACCTGCCTACAGGAATTAGAATCACTCAGTATTAAACTCAATACCTTTTTCTAAGGTGATCTAAACTGTCCAGCTACAGACTGTGAGGCCTACACCACCACTAGTGCACAAGCTCAGAGATCCCTGGACTTGTCGATACAAGTGCCTTGAAACAATTAGTCAGAGGACCACTAGGGGGAATAACATCTTGGATCTTGCCCTTACTAATATGGGAGCATGTTGCACTGTCCCTTGAGTATCTTCATCAGTTGTTAAAGTGGTCTCCTTCAAACTAAAATTAAAACCAGAAATTCCTTCCACCCAAGGTACCTTTAGAAATTTCAGACAAACTACCTGCTCCTAAGTGATACAGTGGCAAGGTTCAAATCTACATCAAACCCAGTTAACTCCACTGAATATGCAAAAGCATACACCACCACACTATACTAGTATATAAGCAGTTGCATAGATGCAGCTGTACCACATATGAAAAAGTGCAGGGTAAACCCCAGAAACAAACCCATGTGGTAGAACCATAATATCAAAAAGCTTTATAATAAAAGAAAAATAATTTTGAACAAAAATAAGAAAAATAATTCCCAGAATGTTAGAGCCCTTATCACTGGAATAATCAAACAATTCAGGAGCTTAATAAAATTCACCAAAGCCAAGTCTGAGACTAAACTAGCTACCCAAGCCAAAGACAAGCACAAGGCATTTTTTTAGTTATGCTCATAAGCTGAAAAGCACAATGCAGCAATGAGCTGAGCTGATTCTGAAAGATGTTACCTACATTGAGGCTGAAGTTATAGTGAACCTACTGACCAAATTTAGCTCTAACTTTGCTCCTCTCTTCCCTCTGTCTGTTCCCCAAGCTATACCTGAAACTGGCTCTCCTCCAGCTATCACAAAAGACCAAGCCCTAAAAGTGTTATCAAATGCTAAAAGTACTAAATCAATGGGTCCTGGTAATACCAGTGGATGCATCTTAAATAGCATGAAGCATGATTTAGCCACACTCCTGATAGCACTCTTCAATATCATCCTCTGTACAGGTTTTGTACCAAGTGAATGGAGAACAGCTGCAGTCATTCCCCTGCATAAGGGACCTTCCACAGGTCCATGCAATTGCAGACCCATATGTCTGACCAGCTTCATACACAAATTCATGGAAAGACTTATTATGGAACTAATCAGTCAGGACATAGGGAAGCTACAAACACTGGACCCATCTCAGTTTGGATTCCTCAAGGGCAGGTCATGCTTACCCAACCTGGTGGATTTTTTGTAAAGGTCACCAAAGCAATGGACAAAGGCAAAACAGTACACACTGCATACCTCAACCTGGTCTATGCTTTTGACAGAATTCCCTACTCAGGCATAGAAGAAAAGCTAAATAAACTGGAAATAAACCCCTGTTTTACCTGCTGGATTGCCAGCAGGCTCACAGATAGGACACAGGAAATAAAAATAGGGACATTACAAAAGGCCAGTCCCTTTGGAGTGGCCCAGGGTTCAGTGCTGGGACCTCTCCTGTTTGGCATCAATTTTTCTGAAGTAAAAGCCAATATCAAAGGGCCCTGGCTGATTAAGTTTGCAGATGACTGCAAGATAGGAGTAGTCACTGAACCTCGTAATGACTTAGCCATCAATAAATAACTGGTGCCAAAATCATGGGCTGAAACTAAATGCCAAAAAATGCATTTCTGTATCCTTTGGGAAGTCTACACCAGAGAACTACCATATTCATAATATGCCCCTAAGAGTTGACCCAGTTGTAAGGGATTTGGGAATTTATATGAACAGTGACCTAACCTTTGACCAACATGTGCTCACTGTTGTAAGATAGTTCTTCTATATTGCACAGCT
>NC_056743.1:1515778208-1515825708 GCF_019279795.1 Protopterus annectens
CAAGGCTCAAAAGACAAACCCACCTCCATAGGTATCACAAGGGATAAGAAACTAAGAGTAATGCTACTCAACGCCAGAAGTCTAAACCTCAAGATTCCTGCACTCGAAACTCTCCTTAGCATGGAAAAAATCAATATCTGTGCAGTAACAGAAACCTGGTTCAAGGCTCCCGAGAGTATCCCAGCACTACCAGGTTATACCTCATACCATGCTTTTCGGCCCCAAAACTTTGACCGACCCACAAAAGGAGGGGGAGTATCAATATTCGTCAAAGATACCCACACTTCCAGGTTGGTGGCACAGCACGAAGCATCAGAGACTATCCATGTGCAACTAATAGTGGGTAAAACTGCCTTCCAGTTTATAGCCTGCTACAGACCACCCTCCCTAACCCAGGAACCCCACTCGGCCTTCATGAGAACACTGGAAAATATGAAGGTCTCTCCAAACACCATTATATTGGGCGACTTCAACTACCCAAACATAGACTGGGAGCATTACTCTAGCTCCAACACCCTAGCCCAAAGGTTCCTAGAATTTATAAACTCAAATGCTATGGAACAACTTGTTACCACTCCCACAAGAGAGGAAAACATACTGGACCTGATCATCACCAATATGGGGACTCTATGCTCCAGACCAGAAGTGTATCCCTCACTGGTAAGATCAGACCATAAACTAATCTCACTGGATGTTCACATCCCGACACCACCCCCTGCCCAGAAAACCACAGTGAAAAACTTCTCTAAAGCAAATTTCACACTCCTCAAAACTGAGGTGAAATCCTTCAAAGCCCCCAGGCCTGTGGAAAATATGGCCCAGACTGCAGAATCCTTTATAAACGCATTCTATGAACACCTTCAGGAATGCATGGATCATGCGATCCCAAATAAAACCAAGACCCAATCCTCCAAAGGCAGACGTCCTGTCTGGTGGACCCCAGCCATAAACAAACTATACAATAGAAGGAGGAAGCTACTAAATGATAGAGCAAAATTCCAAAAAGGGAAGGCATCTCTGATCAGTATTAGCAAAAAACTATGGGCACTCATAAAATCGTCTAAGGCCAGCTTCAAGAGAAAAATTGCACAGGACACTAAGGATAATCACAAGGCTTTCTTTAGTTATGTTAGGAACCTGGGTGGTAATTCCCAGATATGCTCAGAATTAGTCCAAAATGACTAAAAATACACTAAACCCACAGACATTGCCAAGATCCTAGCTGACAGGTTCAGCGCAAACTCCCCCCCCCCCCTCCCCACCAAAAGGGCAAATATCTATTCCAGCAGAGTGCTGCCCCCCTGACATCTCAGATGCTCAGGTAAGAGCCGCCCTCTCCAAAGCAAAAAACACAGCATCAATGGGACCAGACGGTGTCCCGGGCTGCGTCCTACATGAACTCCAAGAAGAGCTAAACCCAAACATAAAACTACTGTTAAATCTCAGCCTTACTACAGAATATGTACCCAAAGAGTGGCGTACAGCAACTGTGGTCCCTCTCCACAAAGGTGGTGCCACAACGGATCCTGGAAACTATCGCCCCATAAGCCTGACTAGCTTGGTCTGCAAAGCTATGGAAAGGATAATCATGGACCTCATAAATAAAGATATTGGGGACCTACAGACACTGGATCCTACCCAGTTCGGCTTTTTTAAGGGCAGATCCTGCCTCTTAAACCTGGTTGATTTCTTTGAAACAGTCACCAAGGCCATTGACGAGGGGGGAAGGTGGTCCACACAGCCTACCTGGACCTCGCAAAAGCCTTCGATACAATACCCCACCCGGGCATTATAGATAAGCTCACCAGCTTAAATATAAACCCCTATGTCACTAGATGGGTTGCAAACTGGCTCAAGGACAGAACCCACATGGTTAGAATTGCTGGAGCCATGTCAGACTCCAAACCAGTTACAAGTGGCGTCCCACAAGGCTCAGTCCTGGGACCTCTCTTGTTCAGTATATATTTCTCGGAGGTACAGGCCAACACGGAAGGACTGTGGCTGACCAAGTTTGCAGATGACTGCAAACTGGGCGCCATAATCGACTCTCCAGCCGACACAAGCATCCTCCAAAAGGGCCTCATAGAAACAGACAACTGGTGCCAGAGCCATGGCCTCAAGCTAACCGCCAAAAAGTGTATAGTCATCCCCTTTGGCAAAAACAAAGTGCCCACAAATTACCACATAGGTGGTAATCCATTAAGTACAGAAGAAGTAATTAGGGACCTGGGGACCCAAGTTGATAGCAATCTCTCATTTGACAACCACGTGGCCAAGTGGTTAGAAAAACATTTTATATAGCCCACCTAATCATGAAGGGATTCACATCTAGATCCAGGGGAGGTCATCGTGCCTCTTTACTCATCCCTCATTAGGCCCATAATTGAGTACAATGCCCCTTTTAGGATGTACCTTACCAGACACCTGCAGCAACTGGAAAGACCCCAAAAGTACCTCACCAAGAGGATCAAAGGGCTCAAACAGATGCCATATGCTGCCCGGTTAAAGAAACTCCAGCTCTAGTCAGTGGCATACCACCTGTTCAGAGGCGATATGTGCCTGACGTATAAAGCCATGTCCAACCCGGAATTAATGGACATGCTGCACCTCAGAAAATCCAAATCCTATCAAGCTACACGCTCGAGAGACTTGAACCTCAGCACTGAAATAAATAGGACATGCTGGAGGGACAGATTCATAACCCAGAGGCTCCCTTCACTCTGGAATAAAATCCCAGTCCAGGTTAGGCAGAGTCCCTCATTGACTCTCTTCAAGAGGAATCTTGATGAGTGGATGGGGGATCGTAGGTTTACCCCGAGTATCACTTCTGTGTCACTGATAGACAGAGGCACAGTATACTAATCTCGAAAAAGGGCATAGCAAAATTAATTTAAAATGGGTGGTGAAAGCCAAACACACTCTGGCTAGGCTTATAAATGCCCTAGGACAGATAGCCTATTATGAACCTATGAACCTATGAAAAGTAAAATGATTTTCATTATTGCTATGCACCTTTCTCAGCTGTCCATGATAATACAAGTAATTAGAAAAATTCTTAACACTGAATGTGTCACGTGCCCTTCATATGTGGAACAGTGAGGAACATGGACTTTTTAAGACTCAAAATGAGGAGCATTCCTCGTATTGAGGTACACTTGAGAGGTATGACTAACAATAATGGGCTTTCTACCCATTATTTTTAGCTTTACACATTTCAATTGAACAAAGTTGTTAAGAGCTGTGGCTGAGATGATATGCAGCAGCTCCTAGATGTTAGGGGACATAGCATTTTGTGAGCTACGCAAAAAACAACTGGTGCAGTCCAATGTTCTCCATTATTACTACCAACTGAAGCAATGCTGTTGCAAAAACAGCTATAAACAGACAGCACACACACACACACACACACACACACACACACACACACAAACACACACACACACACACACATGTGCACATGCATGTACATTCACAAATATTCTAACACACATACACAGAAATGTGGACAATCTCATACATACACACACACACACACACACACACACACACACACACACACACACACACACACACACACACACACACTTGCACATGCATGTGCATTTACAAATATTCTAACACACATACACAGAAATGTGGACAATCTCACACACACACAGACACACACACACACACACACACACACACACACACACACACACACACACAGAAACACACACACACACACACACACACACACACATGTGCACATGCATGTGCATTCACAAATATTCTAACACACATACACAGAAATGTGGACAATCTCACACACACACACACACACACACGTACACAGCCTCAAAGTACTCACCTAGTGTAGTGATAAAAGACCTACATCTGCCATATGCAGCAATAGGTGCTCACCTTCACAGTGTTGCATTCACTTCTCACTGCTCTGCTTCAAAGCAGTACAGTACTATTTGTCTTTGAATCACTCTTGCATGTTATTTCAACCTCAGTGCATGGCTCCAGGCAATGGCCAATTGGCATTAACCTTTCCCTGTGACCACTGCATTTGCATACAGTAGCATCCAGCAAAATCACTGTAGTGCTACTTGTTGCAGCCTTCATGCCGCTGTTCTTCTACAACAATCTTTAAATCTCTTCCTCATAATTCACTATGCATTTCTGCTTGAAAGAGAATTGTGCACTCTATTATGTTATTGAATATCACCTTCCCCCGGTGTCTGAGCTGATCTGAGCATGTGATAGGATATTTGGAAAGGTGTTACTATGTTTAAACTATTCTGTTGACGTACTAATAACAGGGAAGCATGTTAATTCTGCTCGTTATGTTATGTTATGCAGGAGTTACAGTCACTATGAATCATGTAGGATTGACACTGAAGGATTGGAAATGTAAAGATTTAGGAGAAAATAGAGACTTGATAAATATAATTCAAGGTAAATGAAGTAGATACATTTACTACTGCTTTCAGAAATTACAACATACAGACAAAAAGATGGCATCAAAGTCTAGGGAAAAAAATTAACGAAATTGCCCAGTGATGGAAATCTTTCCAGTTGTGATTACAGCAAAATAATAATGTGCTTTTTAGGCACTAATAGATATTTTGGGTAGAGTTTTCTGCATGCTAAAAGATACAGGGACAGGAAAGCCTTGCTTTTCTGCTGTTCAGGATTGATTCTATTTCACGGAGGTATCATTTATACCTGTAGGCAAAAAGTGATTTGGGTTAATAAAACAAGTTGCCCATCATGCTGCTTTGCATTTGTATTACATGCTTTTTAGCTTAAAAAAACAGGAAGGCGAATGTATATACATATATAAATATATATATATTTATTTCTATATATCTATATTTATATCTATTATAGTTTACTTTCAAAATGTTGAATTGCGGTTCATCATTTACTCAGTTATGTGAAAATAAATGTCGAAAACAGAAACGTTATTTATTCAAAATTACAACACCGGTAATGTTGATAATTGACAATTCGATATTATTGACATTACGCAGGTTAACTTGACTTCCGGTGATGTTTCTACTTACATTTTGCAGGGGAGCAAGCCCCCCTGCACCCCCACACCCCCTGCATATTATATAAACAATATCCAACATCGCACTACAGTGAGGACAAGGGTAAATTTAATCATCCCCACTGTAGTGCGATCTCCAATCAGAACATCAACCTCATACGAACAAATGAACACTAGTATTTGCTAAGTTGGATTCAAACATTCTCAGATCAGTGTTACAGAAACTGGGAACCATGCATTTGACCATCATAATTTCATGTAACTGCCGTTCAACATTTTGATAATAAACCTAAAGATATATATATATATATATATATATATATATATATATATATATATATATATATATATATATATTGATCTACTTCACAACAGAGGTGTTTCAGAACATCAGACTTTATATGGTTGAGACTATATGGTCAACCTTATGAAACATCAAAAAATACAAAAAACAGTGGAAAGCATGTTGCCTCCCTGCACCCCCACAATCCTGTTAATTTATGTGCTATCTCTGAGACCACACTACAGTGGGAAAAGGGCAAATTCCTCATTCCCCACTGTACCTCAATCTCAGTACTAAAATTTCGATGTTTCAGAAAGTTGTTCATATCGTCTGGACCATATGATCTTCAACATTCTGAAACACTGATAAACTGAAGTGGACGTGTGTGTGTGTGTGTGTGTGTGTGTGTGTGTGTGTGCGCATGCGTGCATGTATGTATAATGATACACACACACACACACACACACACACACACACACACACACACATATATATATATATATATATATATATATATATATATATATATATATTTACATACGTATATACACTTGAAGAAAATCTCATGTTTGGAATGTGATCTTAACAAACTCAGTAAACATTAAAAAAATCATAGTAAGTTATAAATGTGATGCCTAAAAATTGTGGTGTTCAACCATAATGAAAGAGCAATATATATTTCCATGTTGGATAGAATTTCATAATAAATAGGAAATTCACCCCCAGGGATCACGTTTGTGGCTCTGCTCAACAGAGGCACAGGAAAATAATTTTCTTGGGTGGCGAAAGCCAGGGTACATTTTTGGCTAGGCTTATGTAGGCCCTAGGGCCAATAGCCTAGTACCTACTTATGAACCTATGAACCATCTTCACTGGCGGTGAGGAGAAGAATGTCCGTAATTTTGCAGTCATACTGTTGCTGTAATTTCCTATAGACACTGTCCATTGTTCATTATTTGTCAGTTAAGGTTTTAATGAAATGTAGAAGCTATTCTGAAAGAGATTGTAACTTTCCAGGATGCAGTTGTGAGGAAATCTTGAAACAATTCTTCTTTTCTGTAGCAGGACAAAGAGATTTTGGACAAGACCAAGAATTTGTTTGATAACCACGTGTTTAGAAATATTGTTCTTTGATAAGTTATGTATATTATGCGGCTGTTGTATTGGAATCTGAGAAGAACTCGGACAAACTCTTGGTATGCTCTTTACGGGTGCTTTGGAAGTCATGGTGTAGAGATATGCTATTTAATGGATTGCAAATGCCCTTCAAAGTGTTTATCATGTTAAGAACATACTGTTTGAGAAAGGGTGAAATTAGTAGATTTACATATTTGCATGTTGTATGAATTTTTGAGTTGTTTATTTTTTTTTAAATATCACCACCACATACTCTTTGTAGTAAGTACATGACATATTTTATATCCACTGAAACTTACCAACTAATACAGGCAGATGGGAACTCAATATAAGCCCTTATCTGGAGGACCATACCTCAGAAATTTAATCTCCTCCTTATTCTGTATTACAATGTCTGAGTTTTAACATTAATCCAAACACATGATGTGGGGAAAAAACACACACAATCTTCTGATTTTTCATTGTCAAAGGTATGTGTGCTACCTGTTCAGCCACTGAAAATTCACTGTTGCTTTTCCAACCACACATTCTCTCAGCATGGGCATTTCTGCAGTCTTTTATTTAAACCAACACATATCAACAGTGTTAACAGTGGGCTCAGTTCCATAGTGGTGCTGTTCTAGGGTGCATTGCTGCTGCTTCCAGTGATACAGTTGTCTTTAAAGGAAAAGCACACCTTAACCTGCAGTTTAATTCAACTTTGGTGATTCTTTTTTTCCAAAAATATAGTTCCCGTATGGTTTAATTACAGGAACCCAGCCTGTACTTTATGAAACTTTCATTTCCTTGTTTTCTAACTGAAAGAATGCAATGCCTTTGAACTGTTTTTTAGGCTTAATTGCTCATTTGCTTTGGCAAAGAAAATTGTCTTCACCTGCCCAATATGCAACATGCACAAAGAAATCTGTAGTTTGTCCTATCAGGTGCTGGATGTACTGGCCACAGTGTTACTCAGATAGTCATCAGTCTTGCTGATGTCAGCAGCTACTATTAAAAAATACACAAGGGAGTGAAACTCTTTTACACTGCCTTTGCTGCAGACAGGAAGATAAACATCATTGGTGTGCATAGCTCACCATGTTTTTTTGGATACTCATCCACTTGTTGGAGGCATTATTTTCTGTAAGTGCAACATTTTTATAGACAGTAGTGTTTTAGTCTTACACATTAATAAATACATGGATATTGGAGCAGGCCTTAAATATTTACTCACAGTAATACATTATTAAATACAAATATGCTGGAGTGTTCCCTAAGTATACTCTTTACAGTAATGCATTAATAAATTCATGCATACTGGACCAGGCCTTAAATATTCATTCGCAGTAATACATTTTTAAATACATGGATGCTGGAATGTTACCTAAGTATACTCTTTACAGTAATGCATTAATAAATTCATGCAAACTGGACCAGGCCTTAAATATTCACTCACAGTAATACATTATTAAATACATGGATGCTGGAGAGTGTTACTTAAGTATATTCTTACAGTAACACATTAAACAATTCATGGACATTGTAGCAGGCCTTAAGTATTCACTCAAAATAATACATCATTAATACATTTTTTGATACTGTAAGTATTTACTCAAAGTAATACATTATTAAATAGGCAGATGCTGGAGTGTTCCTTAAGTATGCTTTGACAGTAACACATTAATAAGTACATGGATACTGGGATAGGCCCTAAGTGTTCACTCACAGTAATACATTATTAAGTACATGGATACTGGGACAGGCCCTAAGTGTTCACTCACAGTAATACATTATTAAGTACATGGATACTGGATACTGGATTGTCCCTAAGTATACTCCCATAGTAACACTTTAATGAATACATGGATACTGCACCAGGCCTTACTATACAATCACAATAATACATTATTAAATACATGATACTCTGAATCATACTGGAAGTGTACACTCATAGTAATATGTTAAAAAATACATGGGCTGTGAATCATGTCCTAATTGTACACTCACAATAATATATTAATAGATACATGAATTCTGAATAATGCCCTAAGTGTTACTAAATACATGGACTATGAATCATGCCCTAAATCTATACATATATGTAAATTCATGGAATCTGAATTATGCCCTAAGTGTACACATATGACAATGTGTTTTTATAAATACATGGATTACGGAGCACACCAGAAGTAAATACATCCAGTAGTACATCAACTGATACATGGGGCACTGGAGCTGGTACATAATACATCTTTTCTAAGAGAAACCTGTCTCACAGATGGAACACTTAGCTGGTACCAGAATACGTCACTACACATATACAGATCTGTAGGCATAATTGACGCTGGTGGGTACAAAGTCAAGTGAGACCAGTGAAGTGAGTAGGATTACAGTAATAGCAGCAAGCTTGGACAACAGTGATTGCAGAAAGTGGAAAAAGAGGGTTAGTTGCTCTGGAAACAGGTCAGCAGTTTGGCAATGAGATCTCCAGGGCGCGAGGGGACAGTGGTTGTGAATCTGTAGAGAACTGGAGTACTGGAGGCAGAAGATATGAATTTAGCACTGCCAGTCATGGAATCACTGGGTGGGAAAGACAGCTGCAGGGCAGAAAAGTGTAATGAAGATGGCAGGAGCAGGCACTGCAGACAGGCTATATGAAAGTGAGCATGCATTCAGGAATAATCATCAAGAATGCAGGCAATGATAGTGTTTGCAGTGAAACAGAAGTAGATTTACAACAGGAGAAAAACAGCTTGGTAGAATGGATCTGAGAGGACAGCAATTAGAAGCAGTCAATGGGACAGAACATACTAGGCAGGGCAGCGCAAGGGCAGAAGGAAAGGGCAAATTAGGAGATACAGGCAATGACAAGGGCAGTAATGTAAAGGCAATGGAGGCAGTTAGAAGGCAATGAGAGGACAGGAATGAGTCAGTGGTGAAAGAGGGATGGATCACTGATGAGTATGAGGACATGTAGAATCAGTCTGAGGACAGTAGACAGTCAAGCATACAGAGATCTGGGAGAGAAGAAAGAACATAGAGGGGCAGTATAGACAGGGCAGAACTGGATAAAGAAGGATAGGTAACTTATCAGACAACAAGTAGGGAAGGACAGGAAGGGAGCTGGAAGGGGTACTGGTGCTTGTTTATTCCATCTCCAAAGGTGTCAGACTAGATGACAGATGAAACAGATTAAAGGAGAAATCTTCAGGCTGTAAGAACTATGACTGAGCTGCCCTGGACAAGGCATTTGTGGACGTAGCTAGGAAACTGGGGATTTGGGAATGCCTCAATCTCTTAATAAATGTAGGACTGGAGTCATTGAAGAGAGCCAGGGAGATGGCAGATGTATGCAGGGATCTTGGGGGGGGGGGGGGGGGGTGGAATTGGGATTTCTTTAGATGTAGCATTTCTAACAGAGCTGGGTCAGACATGGCTTTGTAAATCAAGCAGAGATCGCCTCTAAGTAGGCGATATGAGACAAGAGAATGGAGTTGTTTGAGTCTGTTCATATAGGACAAGTGTTTAAGGCCTAGGATCCTCTTTGTGAGGTACTTTTGCAGCTTACCCAGTTGTTATAGGTCACTAATGACTCAAACGAAAACAGCCAAACAAACTGATGAAGTTAAAAACCACGAAGGAAGCTTACTGCAGATATGATAAAATAATCCAATGAATAAGCGGTAGCTGTGAAACGATTTAAAAGTGCTAACATTATCGTTTCACAGCTATCGCTTATTCATTGGATTATTTTATCATATCTGCAGTAAGCTTCCTTCGTGGTTTTTAACTTCATAGGTCACTAATGAGTTACATGCCAAATAGGGAATTGTACTCGATGATTGGCCTAATGAGGGAAGAGTGGAGGGAGACAATGACCTCTTTCTTCCTAGATGCAAAACCCTTAGTAATGAGATGTGCCACGTAGAAGGACTTTCTGACCACAGTGGCAATGTGGTGGTCAGAAGAGAAGTTGCTGTCAACCTGTGTTCCTAGATCTCTTATAATGCCTTCTGTGTTCAGTGGCCTACCATCAATGTGGTAATTCAAGGGAACTGGGTTTTTCCCAAGGGGGATGAAGACACATTTTTTGACACTAAACTTAAGGCCATGGTTCTGACACCAGTCATTGGTTTCATTGAGGCCTTTCTGTAGGTTGTCAACATCACTTAGCGAGCTAATAATAGCTCCCAACTTGCAATCATCTGCGAACTTTGTCAGCCAGAGTCCCTTCATGTTGGCCTGGACTTTAGAGAAGTAGATACAAAACAAGTGAGGACCCAGAACCGAACCCTGTGGGACTCCACTTGTGACTGGTCAACAGACTGACTTGGAACTTGCACACTGTGGTTTCTGTCTGTGAGCCAGTTTGCAACCCACCTAGTGATATAGGGGTTGATGCCAAGCTTAGTGAGTTTGTCTATGATTCCTGAGTGGAGAATGGTATCAAAGGCTTTGGCCAGATCAAGGTAGGCTGTATGAACCACCTTGCCTTCATCCACAGCTCTGGTGACTGACTCAAAGAAGTCGATCAAGTTGAGCAGGCATGATCTACTCTTCACAAAACTAAACTGTGTAGGATACAGAGTTTGGAGATTCCCTATATCCTTGTTTATTAGGTCCATGATGGTGCGTTCCATAGCTTAGCATATCAGACTCATCAGGCTACTGGGGTGATAGTTCCCGGAGTCTGTAGTCGCTCCTCCCTTGTGGAGAGGGATGACTGTAGCAGTGCACCATTCAGTAGAGACAAAGCCTGAGGTGAGGCTGTGATTGAACAGGGCACACAGGTGCGGTGCCAGTTCACTCTGTAGTTCATGTAGAACACAGCTGGGGATATTGTCAGGTCCCATAAAAGCTGTATTATTGGCCTTGGACAGTGCTATGTTAACCTGTGCAGCAGTAATACTGGGTGCCTGGCAATCAACTGGTATTGTGATTGGTCCTTTCAGGGGAGGGGGGGTAAAGTTGGCACTGAATCTGTCGGCCAGTATACTGGCAATATCTGTTGGCTTGGTATAGGAGGTACCATTGTGCAGTAGCTCACAGCAAATCTGGTTATTGCTGTGGAGATTCTTTACATAACTATAGAAGGCCTTGTGGTTGTCTTTACTATCTGCTGCAATTCTGTTTTCATTGCTAGCTTTAGAGGATTTCATTAGAGATCTCAACCTTTTGTTGAGGCTAATAAGGGAGTTCTTCCAGTCTTGGGACTTTACCTTATTCTGCATCAGTTTCCACCTTCTGTTGTAGAGTTTGGTTATGGCAGGGGACCACCAGATTGGCTTCCTTTTTTTTTTGAGGCGACCGTCTTGATTCTATTGGGTATGGTGAGATCCATGCATTTGTGTACGTGTTCGTACAGTGCATTGGTGTATGACTTGGCAGTTATGCAACTATTCTCCATTTCCATGGGTGCCATGAAGTTAGCCACCTCTGTTTTTAGGTGCCCAAAGTTAGCTTTGGAGAAGTTTTTCATGGTGGTTACCTTTGTGGGGAGGGGGAGTTGGAGGGATGTGGATTTCCAAGGTGATTAGCTTGTGGTCGGATCTAACCAGTGTGGAGTTGACTATTGGTGTAGAGCAATGGTCATCCATGTTAGTAATGACCAAGTTAAGGATGTTGCTACCTCTAGTGGGGGTAAGAATTAACTGGTCCAGGGCATTGAAATTAATAAATTCAAAAAAGTGTTGGGCAAGTGTACTGGAACATGAGTAGTTTTCCCAGTTAATGGAGGGATAGTTGAAGTCGCCCAGTATCAGAGTGTTAGGTTGGACCCTAATATTCTCCAAGGTGCTTAGGAACATGGAGTGTGAGTCTTGAGACATGGTTGGGGACCTAAAGCAGGCTACAACCTGAATCGCTGTCTTACCCAATGTTAGCTGCACCTGAAGTATCTCAGATGTGTTATGTTGGGCTACATGTCTGGAGGTATGCGCATCCTTTATGAATATGGAAACACCACCGCCTTTGGATCTTCAGTCCAAGTTCTGGGGTCAAAAGGTGTGGCATGAGTTATAGCCTGGTAGTGCAGGGGTGCTTTCTGCTGCCTTGAACCAGGTCTCTGTTACAGCACAAATGTTGATGTTCTCCATTTTAAGGAGTGCTTCAAGCAAGTGCATTTTGAGATTTAGACTTCTAGCATTGAGTAGCATGACCCTAAAATTGCATTTGTTTGTAGCTGTTCTGGTAATAATTTGGTCTTTGGAACACCGCCTAAAAAAGGCACTATACGGTGGCAAGAGCCTTGGCCAGTATCCGGAAGCCCAGGTGTGACAGATGCAGGTCATCTCTGGCAAAGCATCCAGGTCTGTCAATCATGTCATCCCTGGCAGACAAATCCTGGATCCCCTTGGAATAACACCAGAAACTTAGCTAATTGTTGAAATCAATCATTTTCTGCTTGTACTGTGGTATCATTCTGGGTGATGGTAGGATGATGCTTAGGGCTAGGGTCATACTCGCCTGGGCCTTTCGCTAGCCAGTCATGTCATTTGGCTTCCATGGAGCACCAGCAACATTTCAGAGACTAATGAATGTAGTACTAAGACCCAATACCAGATATTCAGCAGCTTAACTGGATGATGTAGTCATCTTCACAAGACATTGAGAAAGCTACCTCTCTAAGGTCCAAGTCACTTTAGTCTACTTACATCTAACTGGTCTGGCTGTGAACCCAGCTAAGTGTAAATTAATCATTACCAAAGCTAGCTATTGTGGTTGCATCATAGAAAGTGAGATACTGAAAACAGGTCTATAGTAGAACAGCGAAGTCCGGTAAGAGCGAATACCATTTGGGCAACACCAAATGTGTGAAAACGGGAAATATCACAAGAATGAACGGAGATCTCTTTCTCGACCTATCCAAAGCATTTAATATGGTGAATCACCACCTACTCCTAGACACACTCAAATCATTCAGCCTAAACAACCTAGTAATCAGCTGGTTCCAATCTTACTTGCAGAGCAGACAACAAGCAGTATTATGGAAAGACAATCTATCCCCCCTACTACCAATCACCCTTTGTGTCCCCCAGGGGTTCATATTAGGTCCCCTCCATTTCTCAATATTCATCATTGACCTACCCAAAGTCATCCCAGAAGCAACCTCTTTTCAGTATGCAGATGACTCTACCCTTATCTGTTCTGCCACCACCCCCTCAGACCTACAATCCCTATCCCAGAGCACCTTCAACAAAGTAGAGGTCTGGGTCAATAATCACCATCTCCTGTTGAATCACAACAAAACCAAACTACTACTTCTCTCCCCTACCTGAAAAACCTCATCACCAAATATTACAATCTCAACCAATAATGGCACCATAATCTCTCCAGAACCATCCACAAAACTTCTTGGTGTAACAATAGATAATAACCTTACATTTGACACTCATATCAACAAAACCATTAAAACAGTTAACAAAAAACTAGGCTCCTTATATAGGATTAAACCATTCCTAACCCCACCAGCCAGAACAGCCATAGCTGGAACACACCTTCTCTCAACCCTTCTCTATGCCTCACCCATTTTCCTAAACCTACAGAAAGCTAACCTAAACAAATTAGCTAGCTGCTACAACAATATAGCTAGATTTGCCACAGGCACAGCCTACAGAACCCATCACTGTCAAAATCTTCAAACATTTGACTGGCTAGAGCTACCCAATCAACACCAGTACAACCAACTCATAGTAATTCATAAAATCCTTTACCAACCTAACAGTACATCCATTCTGACAAATATTATCACCCCCTACTGCAACCTACCATCCCTCCGCTCATCTAACAAGCTGCAAGTTCAATCTGCCAAAGCAAACAACTCAGCTGGAGAATCACTACTCTCCAACTCAGCTGGAAAGAAATGGAACCTGCTCCCCCGAGATCTTACCACTATAACCTCCTTACCCCAATTCAAAACATCCCTAAAGAGTCACCTAGACAAGCAGCGGTTATGTCCATGTCTAGACCCAGGCTAACTCGTGATACATGTAACTCTTGAAGGTAAATGATGCAATTAGGAATAAACCTTCTAAACCTAAACCCACCCTAATTATATGTACTTCTCAACAACCTTTACAACAATATTCACTAAACCTAACCTAACTTCCTGTGCTCAACTTTATATTGCTTTGTTTCTAACTCCCTATCCTAACCGTTCAAATGCCTTGTCTTTAGCTCTTCTTTTCTATCCTATTATCCTAGCCTTTCTACAGAAATGTTTTAAACCCTTCTACATCTAATTTCCAAGAACTCCCCTCTTAACTAACCACCTTTTTCT
Source organism: Protopterus annectens (assembly GCF_019279795.1). Lineage (NCBI taxonomy): Eukaryota > Metazoa > Chordata > Ceratodontiformes > Protopteridae > Protopterus > Protopterus annectens. Next base: position 1,515,792,927 of record NC_056743.1, read on the forward strand.
CACTAACCACCTTTCTTCTCCTGGTAGTCCCTCATGACATCAATCTAGGTATCATACCATTCTATACACTCAAATGCTTTGCTATGATTACTGTACATATCTCATACTATAAACCTACAATGATCTTAAACTTCAATGTAACCATATATATAAATTATCTCCTTTTGAAATTTTAAAATGTTAATATTGATTATCATCTTTTTGTACATGTGGATCTGTTCTCCCTGGTTCTCCAGTGAAAATGGACATGTATCCAGGCAGACTCTCCCGGTTAACAAATGTAAAATAAAAAATAAATAAATAAAATAAAAATAAAAATATCGCCATAGGGAATTCTTCCCTTTACTTCAATGAGGTGCGATCTCGGTGTTGGTATATTTAAGTAGCGGGGGTGTGGGGGATGCAGGGGGCTTGCCCCCCTGCATAAAACAATTTATGACAGTTTGCCTGTCTCAGTTTTTTTTTATTTTTTTAGCATTCGAAAATTTCAAACTTTGACCATATGGTGTTGACCATATGGTATTCAGAGTTTGAAGTTTTCATTCCGACAATATAGACCCACTGAAAACACAGGCTGATAAAGTTCAACCAGTACAACACTGACCCACATCAACTAAGAAGACAAATGTCAAGGCCTTCTTGTGTCTGACTAACCATTATTATCAGTTTATTCCAAATTTTGCCACAATTGCTCGCTCCTTTGCCTGACCTAACTGAAGCTAAGGACCAAGTAAATGTCAAATGGGCAGATACAACAGAGCAGGCACTTTGGAAACAAAAGGATATGTTTTTTTCTGAACCCATATTAGTGGCTCTTAATTTCTCTAAACTGTTTATTATATTCATAGATGCTTTAGAGGTATATAAAGAGGCAGTCTTGTCACAAATTGTTAAAAGAGATGAACAACCCATCTGTCATATTAGTCATAACCTTAGCAAAATGATGGTGGTATTCAGCAATGGAAAGAGAGTGACTGAAAATTAAATAGGCTCTCGCTAGACTTAAATTCTAAGTCTTAGACAGAGTTTATACTGGTCACTGACCATACTCAACTATAGTGGCTATACGAGGAAAAAACAAAATCTAAAGCACTGGAGAGAACTAGACACGTATTTAAGCGTATACAAAAATTTTTAATTCACTTTTTGTCTACAAAGACGTCATCAGAAATAATTCAGTCAACAAACAGACAGTATTTAAATCTAAAAACATCCAGTAAGAAACTCATTAATAATTCCATTAAAATGCAATTAATTTAAATTAAAATCATTCCTTAGTTAAAGATATAAGACATATCCCAAATTAGATACTTAAAAATCTGATAAATGTGGTTCTGTCTCATAATTTTCAACTTTCTGTCTCTTAAAAACATTTAATATTAATAGTTTTATTCAATCCTGGGAATTCATCAACCCTAAGGAAAATCTGCCACTTAGTTTCTTTTTGCCCAAGGTGTTCTTGTAATCACCACCCCTTAAATATTCTTGAACTTGCTCTAAAACACAGAACAAACATTTTTCTGTATTTCCCACAAAAGATTGAGTGCTTATATAAAGCCTTGTTAGTATATTTGCTTTTTATGGCATAAAGATGTTCTTTTATCCTTTTTTCAGTTTTCTACAAGTCATTCCAATATTAAAGGCAATACATCCAGAGCATAGACAGATATAAACAACTCCTTAGAAATGCATGTATAGCTATTATCTGAGTATAAAATCTTATCTAAATGGGGTAGAACAATAAACTCACCTTTGTAAATTTGTCTGCAGACTTTGCAAATTCCACATTTAAAAAGTACCTTTATCTTTAAAAGTGCATGCAAGACTCTTTTTTTTTTTTTCAATAAGCCATTTTTATCATGTGCGCATTGCAGAGCGATGCGCGCATGGGCACAGCAAGTTTTAGATCAGTAGACTCCATGTAGGGGTATGCAATCATGCACTCTCATGCAAATAATGAAACTTTCGTGGAATGCAAATTTCAGCATAAGTAGCTGCATTGTATGGTAATGAAGCAAACCAGTGTAAATGAACAATCCAACAACCTAAAATGCAGCTGTGTCGACTCTGTGTACATGTTGGTAGTGTACTCAGAAATTTTCAGTGTACAGGAGTCTACACAGAAACAGGGGCAATAAAAAATATAGAAATATGGGCAGAACACACCTTAACAGATAACAGCACACACTGTGGATGCTAGAATATCAGTCATTGAAATAAAAACTGTGTTTTACTGGCCTGACATAAGTGCATCTTTGGTCCCCCAGTCCCAGCTAAATAATAAACGTCCATAATGGAGGCCTTTACAATATACACAATTGATGAAACATATTGTTGTAAGGGATCGGCATGGTGTTTATGTTTCCAATGGATGTCAACAGTGAGTGATTACATCAGGGCAGGTGTGTCAGCTTCCATTTTTTTTCTTTAAATGTTTGCACCTTGTAGCAAGCAGTGCACCAATGGGGAAATAGAGCAATAAAAGGCTTGTTATGTGACTATTCCTGTGGCAGCACCTGTACATGTAGGGCTACGGTGTTAATGGTACTGGGTTTGAGTATAAGATGTACAAGTTTATCTTTGTGTGTAATGTACCATGTTTTTGCACTATCAGGAAAAGTGAGATTAAAATTATAGAGTTTTTCTTAGTTTTACCTTATTTATGCGATAGTGAGCTGAGCTGTGCATAGCTCAATACTGAGCACACAAGCAGATGTTTTAAATCATGCTAATTACAGACTAAGCAGATGAATTGCATCTTAAGCAGCCAATCCCACACAGAGGACCTATTCAACAAATGTATAAAGTATCCATGTAGCCGACATTCTTATTTTCCCTCGATACTTCAATACCATTGGAGTAGAGACTTGGAAATTGTAGCTGAGATAATGCTAGGGGCTGCCGCAGTTATTCGAAATCTGTACGTGCTAGAGGTTAAAGTAAATCCTGCTGGTCCTGCTGACAATAGGCCTAGGTTGAGAAGGAGAAGAGTGTTCAGGCCCAGGGTAACCTTTCAGGTGCTGCATGAGCTGGAGATTGTAGAGCACTACAGGCTGGACAGGGACACATTACAAGAACTCTGTGGGCTCTGCCACCCTCAAGTCAGAGCCAGAGCCAACTAAGGGGAACCCATCCCAGTGGAAACTAAGGTATGTGTAGTCCTTAGATTATTAGCTACAGGTACTTTCCAAAGACCAAATGGGGACATGATGGGTGTGTCACAGGCATCAGCATCCAGGATACTCCACCAGTTCCTGGATGCTATGCTCATACATGCCAGTGAGCACATATATTTTCCCCATCTGCTGAGGAGAGGGCCAGCAATATACAACAGTTCTACCATGTAGCACACTACCCTTAAGTACTGGTGCCATAGATTGCACTCATGTACACATCAAGGCACCACCTGGTGAGCAGGGTAGAATCTACATTAACCGTAAGGGATACCACTCCATCAACTGCCAAGTTGTGTGCAATGCCCAGAGGATTATCTTGAATGTGTATGCTGACAACCCTGGCAATTATCACGACTTTCATATCTGGCACACTTCACAGCTGAACCAGATGTTCGCTAGGGGGGACATCCCACAAGGTCATTTACTGGGGGATGTTGGCTACACCCTGGAACCATGAATAATGACACCCATAAGAAATCCACACACACCCATGGAAGAATGCTATAATGAGGCACACACACAAACTAGAAACATCATAGAGAGTGTGTTTGGGCTTCTGAAATCATGGTTCCAGTGCCTAGTTGTATCTGGTGGAGCCTTGCATTATAATCCACTCACATGTACACAAATATTCACAGTATGTGCTATGCTCCACATTCTGATCCTACAGAAACAGCTGCAGCAGGATCAGCAAGGGGAAGGGACACATATCCTCCCACCAATGCCTAGGTCACCATAGCCACAGTCACAGGAAGACTCAGAGGAGGAACCCCCAGCTGCTGTCCTTGTAGGCAGACATAGACATGCTCAGTATGCCCTTGCTTTGGCTAAGAGACAACACATAGCACATTCACTGACCATTTAAGGACCTAGGGACTAATACCTTACTCCTACGCACATACATATATTAAAATTGATGACAGGCAACTCACACAACCTGTACCTATCCATGTACTGACTGTGCACTACTTGCATCAGACAGAGTCAGCCCTGAGCTAAAGTTGTGTCAACCGCTGCATTTGCAAGGTATGTCCTTAACCTACACGTATTCTTGAAGAGTATTATAACATATCCTTGTATCTGTGAACTTGGTACACAATGCAAGTAAATAGTGGTGTATTTGTACAAAAATTAAATTAACATGTGACTACGGACACTTATTTTACTAATATTGTCCATTTGTAATTAGTAGGCCTCATGCATGAAACAGTTACACAGTCCTACTGCAGCAGATTAGTGGTGCATCATTCAAGAGAGAAGTTAGAAAGTGAGACTACACATTGCAGTTTCTGACTTCAGACTTGTTTGTATCATAACAGTAACTGTGCTTAGTTCCCCCCCACCCAATACAGGAGTGTACCCTTGTAACTGCCATAACAGTAACTCAGCTATGCCACAGCATGTTTATGTCACAATTAATATCCCCTCACATTTTAAGGACAATTATATAAACCTAATTACACACTGTATGTGTTAAGTAACTGATGAATTAACAATAAACACACACCTGTAAGCCAGAGATATGCATATTTGTAATTATGATTATGACAGGTTGTGTGACTACTAACTGCTCTATGTCCAAATATAATACAGAGAAGTACTGGTACAGTATAAAGTCCATGGTTTGATAGCAGTGTACATTTGTAGGCAGGTGGTTGTGTGATGAATGATCCCAGTACTGTTCTGGCAAGCTGCTTCTATGGCCAAAGACTAAGGCAGCCATCTGTTTACTGAAGCTGTATTGCTGTTGAGGGTTCTAATCCTGATGTAAGTAGAACTTTTGGAGGTGTGCTAGAAATAGATAGTCTGCTTCACAGACTTTGAGTTTCTGTCCCATACTGTTATTGTCATTGTCTTATGTGAATTCCACATCTGTGCAGTGTGTCACTTGTATAAAACATTTTGTATGAGAATTAGCTAGTTTTCAGGGAGCACAGCATTGCAGAAACAGGGGAAAACCAGATAAGATTTGTCAGACTGCCAACAACTGCAGCCAGATACATTCAGTTATTGCTGTTAGTAATTGGGAAATCTTGGGCTGGAGTAGTGATAGGAGTGGGCTATAGTAGTAGGCCTATATTGCATAATAAGAAGGCTCAGATGTTACCAATGTGCCTTGCGTTTGTGCACTGCTTACCTATACCCAAACAGACAAAAGAGGGAAATGTGCATGTGTGTACACTTGGAGCAAGAAGCATTACATGTATACTATGCCTAACTATTACATTACACACATAGATCTGTGTTCTTGTTGTTCTGTATTTCCCAGATCCTTTGTCTGACCTAAGACTGCATGTGAAAACATTGCTAACTGAGGGCAAAATATAACTATTTGTAGATAAATTTAATATTCATCCATTTGTTTCCTCACCACCAACCACATTAACAATCAGTACAACCCTGGGGTCTCCTTAATTTTACGACAGATATATCAGACACAAAGCTATATAATATGTAGTGTTGTGTGCTTAATAAGGGACTTCTATTGTTACACACCTAGGATTCTAAACAGTATACTCCCGTTAGGGTACTAGCCTCAGATGACACTAAGGAGTGATGTGCCTATGCCAGCCTCCCAAGCTGGTGTTTCCCACATGACTTGATAATGTCATATACTGTAAGTTCACCTGCAGTCTCACATAAATCAGACTTGTGCTGTGGCACTTTTAAGGACTGTGTTCGATAGTCTGTGCACTTAGAGAGGTAAGGGTTTGGTTTTCACTGCAGTAGAGCATAAAGAAGGGTGGAACTGTGTATCCCAAACTGACTTCTCCAATGGCATGGTTTTGCAGTGTTTTGGTGCTTGCACAAACATTAATTTCAAGCAGGCCTCCTACCTCTTATCCCCCACATGGCCTGCTGATGTGATCTACAGTAAGACTGCCTGTTGATGTGGTCTACAATAAGACCACCTGCAATCCTGTTAAACTCATACCTGTGCCATGTTGCATGCGTTAAGTATTGGGTTTTGTAGTCTCTTTATTTAGATAAGTAGGGGTTCCATTCTCACTGCAGTCAACTGTGTGTGTGTGTGTGTGTGTGTGTGTGTGTGTGTGTGTGTGTGTGTGTGTGTGTGTGTGTGTGTGTGCGCGCATGTCCATAAAAGACAGTAGAACAGTATATCTCAATCTGACTTCTCCAATGGCATGTTTTTGCAGTGTTTTGGTGCTTGCACAAACATTCATTTCAAGCAGGCCTCCTATCTCTTGTCCCCCATGTGGCCTGCTAATGTTGTCTACTATAAGATCACCTGTAGTCCTGTGAAAATCAGATTTGTGCCATGGTGCATGTATTATGTGCTGTGTTCTGTAGTCTATTTAGATAGGTAGAGGTTCTATTCTCACTGCAGTCAACTTGGATAGGAGGTGTTATGTGTGTCTGCGTTGTTTCTGGACATTACACAGAGAGTGTCCTACAGCAGCTTATGAAACACCATTCTATGCACATTCATCATGCTATTTTATTTAGCTACTTGTATGATGTGAAAGTCCTGCAGTATGTGCACTTGCTGCAGTTCATTATGTAAAAAAAAATTTAGTTAATTTTCTTTGTGTTATTATGACTCTGTTGCCTATGCAATGTTATGAACAAATGAATTGTCAATTAGCACCTTTATTCTGTTGCAGTTGTGTTGCCCACATGATACATTGGATTCACACTGCATTAATCCAGTTCAGTTCAACTATCAATAAGTAACAACATGACATGTGATTTGTGAGACAACAGCCCTGCACCCTTGTTCCTGGAGTGTACAGTCAGACTATATATTGTTAAGTAATTGTTTCTGGTATCATTTTTAGCTTTAACGCTGTTTCATTGTCTTAGCTGCTCTGCTGTTGCTTGTGTCCAGAGAGCTAAACTCCTTGCAGATTTAGATGCAGAAACAAGTAAATTATTTCCTTTATACCAATCCTTTACTCATTCTCTATGCAGATACCATGATCGCACCTCACATTATGAGCTGTCAATGTCCCTCTCTTTCATCTGCGAACCTAATTGACGTCTGTATTGACACAGGGAAGATAACGCCTCAGGCCTGTACTACAACATCAATTAAGTACCATCATGGGTACAGGTGCTCCCCAGCAAACTACAGAAAGAGCAGAGACATCCAAAACACGAGCATGGTACACCTAACAGTAAAACCAAAGCACACAATACACATAAAAAAGGAGCACCATTGTCTCACCAAGGAAGTGCCTAAGGCAATCGTTATGTATTGCAAAGGTTTTCCTTACAGCTTATTGTACAATACACACCTGCCCCACTCTCCAACAAGGGGAAATGGTGGGTGAGCTGTGTGTCAAACGTACTTGTCACATCACGCATGCAATCAAATCTCTCAACAAGTTCAACTATTAATCCATAGTAGTTGTTGTTGGTATGCACAACTTCAGATGTATCTCTAGGGATTATATGGAGACAGACATGATTGACCTGTCTAAAATGTGTGTCCCAGGCATGTATGGCCCTATGTTTGACCAGTATTATAAGCCACCGAGGATGAGACGATAATATCAAGAACAAATGCTGTTCTGAAATTGGTTGCATCTGGTGTTATTTTAAGTATACATTAATTTCTTTGAAACGCATTTGTGCAGTCGTACGTTTGTATGACTTTAAATGCCGAAAACAAAAGTCTGAACATAACATGACTTCAAAAGTGGAAATCTGGAAAACCAGATTCAACCATTTTTGAAATCGAAACATCTACATACAGCATTATGCAGGGGGGCAAGCCACCTGCACCCCCCCTCACATACCCCCTACTTTAATATATAAACTCTGAGATTGCACTACAGTGAGGGAAAGTGTTAATTTCCCAATCCCCACTATAATGCGATCTGCACCCAAAATGCCGGCTTTGAATGAGCAAATGCCAATTCATTCATTGGAAGTTGCACTATTTTTTTCAGCATTTGAGAGATCTGGAGGTTGTACTTTCGCACTTTGGCAAATCGTACAACCTCCTTACGAAAAAATTAATGTATACCATTATTCTAAGGGGATCCAGTCCCTGTCAGTGTGAGATGACATTGTGGATAGACCACACTGCTTGGCAAGACATGGAATTCAACTGGAACCTCTAGGCTTTTGTTTTCTGGCTAAGGCACGTGTCTCATCCATAATGCCTTTATTAGGCAATGTCATAAAATCAGGTTACTAGGTGAAAATATATAACTCCAACAAAGTAAGGGTCATGCTGCTAAGCTATAGGAGGTAACATCAAAAAATACAGTCACTGTCAGCATTTGTCAGAATGGACGTGGTGGACGGCTGTGCAGTCAGAGAAACCTGATTAAAGGTTGCAGTAAGTAACCCAGACTTGCAAGGCTACAAGGCCTTCCACAAATTCAGAATACAGTTTGAAGTTGTGTGAACCACTGGAGGTGGATTATCTATCCTCATTGAAGATAATTCCTCCTCCTCTGCAGGGATTAGACAACATAAATGTATGGGGTTAATGCAGCTCCAATTTACTTTGTGTAAGAATCCCCTTAATGTTATTGCCTGTTATATGTCCCCTTCCATGAGCAAGAAAGGCCACACAGCCTACTTCTAAGTACTTGTAACAATTAAAGTTGAACAAAACAAACAACTCAGGGATGACTACTAGTATAACTACATTGATTCTGAAACTTATATGAGCCTAAACTCACTTGCACAATAATTCCTGGACTTTGATAACTCATATGCCATGAAACTAAGACTGCACCACCCCACAAGTGTCTGTAATATCATAGATCTAATCCTCACAAATAACACTGACCAGTGCAAGCCCTCATATGTAGGGGCTGCCCTGTGTCAATCCAACCATACAGTATTTTGTTCACAATCTGCAATAGGTACAGAATTTAAAAATGATAGATCAGTTTTACATACATTTTCTAACTTAAATTCACCATCCTAAGGAATGTTATAATCATCTTCCACAATCCAGTTTCCACACAGGACATAGACAACTATAGTAAAGTATACCCTGATGGCATGTATAAACATCTATCCAAATGTATAGACAGAAACGTAACTGATAGGCTCAAAGAGAAATCCTTAAGAAAATCATAACCATGCTGATGGTTCCCTGACATTATATGAGTATACAGTAAGCAAACGAGGCTGATGTATATAAATGCAAAAGGTTAAATCCCAAACTGAAAGACTAACATCCCCAGCCTAAGCAAGACAATAAAACACCTTGTAAAATCATCACACAGCAGCTATGGGAAATATGTCAAAACCATAGGCAAGTATAACCATAAGGCGTTCCTCTGACACATCTGCAACATCAACTGTGTAACATAGATGTGTGCTGAATTAATTGTGGATGGTATTACACACACTGAACCTGTGCATAATGAAAACCAGCTAGCACACATGCTTGGATAAAATTATCTCCCACCCACCCACAACCTTATTACAACACATGTCTTCAACATCACCTCCAACCTCCCTCTACAAAGAGCAAATAATCAGTACTCTGTCCACGAACACAGCCCCCTTGGGACCAGATGGCATTCAGTCGTGTGTTCTTAATGTGTATATGCAGCAAACCACTGCACTTGGCACCATATTCACTCACAGTGTCAGTACTGCCTTTATCCACACATATGTGAAATCAGAGACCTATTTCCCCCTACACAAAGGTGGATCATCAACATGCATGTGTGCTTATAGTCCCTTAAGTTTCACAAGCCTCATCTGTGAGTCAATGGAATGTATTTTCATGGATGTCACATACAAGAACAGAGTTGACATCCAAACACAGCATGTGTTCCAGCATGGTTTTCTCATGGGATGGTTGTGCATGCTAAAACTGTTGGTATTCATTCCTGTGAACAGAGACATAGCATACGTGCACAGCACTGAGTTTGTCTATCTTGACTTGGCCAAGGCCTTCCGCACAATCCCACATTTGTGCATCAGTGTGAAGTGAAGCCAGGTGAAAAATCAACTGCTGTGTTGGCTGGTGGGTTGCAAACTGGCTCACAGACAAACAACACTCATTTAAAGTTTGAGAGTTAACCTGTAGCAGCAGGACCATCACCCATGGGTCACCACAAGTGTCACTGCTGTATCCATTCATGTTTGCCATGTACATCTCAGAAGTGCAGACCCAAACAGAGTATCTGTGGCTAGCCAAGTTTGTGGTTGAATGACACTTAGGTGCTATCATGTTATCCCCTAACAATGTTATTGCTGTTCAAAGGGGGCTTACATGGACCAATGACTGATGACAACTCTGTGCTATTAAATGACCATCATATAAATGCATCATCATTTCTTTTGGTATTAACAATGTCCCAGCTGATTGTGACATAACCCTGAATACCCTAATCATCAAATCTGAATTAATAGACCTGGGAACACATGTAGACTGCAACATGTGCCTACTGCTGTGAGGAAGGTTTTCTAAATATTGCATCAGATAAGCAAAGCCTTTGCACCAGTATCACATTCATTTCTAAATACACTACAGTCATCCCTCCTCAGCCCTGCTCTGGAATATAATGCTCCCTTTGCTATGTATTGTACCAGACAACTACAGAAACTTGACAGACCTCAGAGATGTACATGTAATACAGTATATATCCGGCTGTCAAACATGTGTCTACTATGGCCAGCGTGATGTAGCTGTCACTGTACTCAGTATGATATAGACTGCTTCAAGGTGACTTATGGATGCCTCACAGTGGTATGTCTGACCAAATAGTGATGGAAATGATGCCCACACATATGTCATTTGGGAATACAGTCAGCTGTGCAAGGGCCATCAGTGTAGACTGACTGACTTATATAGGACATGTTGGAGAGACAGATACATACTCCATAGGTTGCCACTCCTCTGGAATAGGCTTTAAAACCATGTCAAGCCAAGCACCTCCAGGACCCTGTTTCATCACAGCCTGGATGACTTGATATTAAACTGTTAATCTCTGCCCTGCATTGGCCCTGCTTCTCACCTGGACATGCATAGTCCTTGCTAGACAAATCTTGCCCATACATGATATCTGACATCAAATTGTATATTGTGATTTTATGATTAGGCTTCTAAACACCATCAGGTCAACAGCCAAGTAACATCCTATGTACCTATGAAGCTATATTGATGTACATGCTAGAAATACTGATATACTGTATTATTGGTCTGATGACAGCTGAATACAGTCCATACCTAAAATCCTGATATCACAATCAATGTTGTGACTTCTGATGTGCACCACAACTCTGTAATACAAATAATTACATGGAAAACTTCAAATTGTATGATAAAGATTTTATTTGTTAACTTTGCAGCCCTTATGAGAGCATCCACTGTAAAGTATTGAAATGATGATGGTAGTATCTAACTGGCCAAGTACAATATAACTGACAGGTGCAGTCATCACGTCAACATCACACATGCAGATGTAATTATTATTTCTGTAAATAGTCACCCTCTGCATCAGACACATAACTTTAATATCCCTGAATCAAAAAGATAGACAACAGAGGTATGGCACAGTTATCATCACTTGCACAGGGTGCTATGTGGGGGCACAGGAGGCCTAGGTTGACACAAAAGGTGTGTGAGTAAGAAAGTAAAGAATGCAAGATGGACAATGAAAATGTGTGTGTGTCTGTAGGTGCCCTAAATGTAATATTGGTGTGCGAGTGTCTGCATGCACACAGCCAAGCTCAGTGCTAGCTCTACATGTCTGTATGTTGAACAGATGTGAGTTGTGCATGGTAGAGTTGACAGTTCATCTTTGTCACCCCCAAACATGAGAACTGGCTCTGCCAGGAGTTGCACTGGCACCTCCATGTCCAAGGTCTGATGCAGGGCTACTAACTGCAGGTGAATGATGCCTGCTGGACATGCTCCATTCACGGGCATGCACATCACCCTGACCCCATGGCCTGCCACATTTGGGTGTGGACAGTACACTCCCTGATGGAGCAGTGGGAGTACTGCTACTATGGGAGTGTGATCAGACACAGCCACATTGGCTCACAGCAGATGTAGTTGCTGGCCTATGCCCAAGATGCCAATGTTCTCCTCCCAACAGCTTCTCCAGCACAGACAATGTGCATTCCATGACAGACAATTCAAGCTCCCTCACAGACACACCTCACTCCAATGTGTTATTAATCCAATCAATGGAATCAACAACATGGTGGAGGTAGTCATGGATGTCAGACTGTGCCACAACTAGAACCCCGAGCATTTGTCTGTTGAGTCTTTCTGAATGTACCTGTGCCTCCATGACTGCCCTAGATATATGTTGAATTACATTTGAAGAGACACCTGCACCAGGTGTAGGAGGGACAACAGGCCTCCTCTGAACACCCCTAGCTAGCCTCCTGAGTGGCACCTCACCAACACTTTGGCTACAGCCAGAGTCAACAGGCTCTGAAACAGAGGTAGCTACACTTTCCTGGACAATGTACTCACCCTCCACCTGTCCAATAACTGTGGCCTCAGTGGACTGGGGATGCGTAGGTGTACTGCCTGTGTACGGGGAAAATGAGGGGGGTCACTGAGTATCAACCTCTGTGTCAGATGCAGCCTCTGCAATGCCCAGCTGTACCTCACTTTGGCCACCATCATCATCAGAGTCAGATGATACACTGATATCAGGTGGTGTATCAGGTGGTGCAGGGGACACAGTACCACTTCCATGATCACCTGTGATAAAAGGAAAAAACACAGGAATACATTAATACCTTCACTACCAGGCTGCAGTATATGCTAAACAATTTATACTGCTGTCACTATTACAGACAGTCATACCTCTCGACATCTTGGAGCAAGAAATCTGGACAAAGCCATAAATAATGGTTGGACAAAGGGACAAGAATAGGGTCAGTTTTGAAATACTGTTCTTACATACCTAGACAGTTGGTAGACTAACAGGTTTTGCTTCAGCATGGCATCTTTGAAGGGTATGAAGTATGAAATGCAGATCTCTGTCATTATTTTACGTCTTCAATTTTTCATGATTTGTCAATAATTTGGCAGAAAATCACTATGATATGAACTACAGCCAATACATATGAGTCTAAAATCTGGACATTCAGCAAGAATCTGTACAGTTTACAAGTAAGCAGACAGTACAGCAATACATACAACAGGCCTGAGAGGACACATTAGCAAATATCTTGGTATTTATCTATAGTAATGGCATAAATTTATTATACTTACCAACTGCACAAGGCCAGTCTCACAGAATACCTGATGATCCTGAAATAAGTAAAGGAAGAGGTGATGGCAACACCACCACATTTAACAGTATAACAGAGGGTAATACCTTTACTACCACTATGTTAAATACCCCCACCAAAAAAAAAAAAACTTTACACATACAGATAAACTATTGACACTATTTCAGAATGCCACAGTATTCTAATAATGATCTAACAAAGCATACCTGGAAGCTCCTCTTGAGATGCAGGAGCGGCACCCACACCCTGAACATACTGGGTCATTGATTGCTGGGAGCTGTTTTGTGTTGCAGTGTTGGCCAGGAATTCCTCTGTGGCAATGAGAGGGGGTTCTGCAGCAGGCCCACCACTGGTGATCTGGTAATCACGTCCTACTGTAGCTGCATGCCTCCTTACATCTGTCATCATGTCTGTTGCTCGGTGACACACCTGCTGAGAGGTGTGATTTTGTCCACCAATATCATTAATGTTGCATACCAATTCGTCCCAGAGGACTGTACACTGAGACATATAAGCCCGCCCTCTGGACAGCAGTATGTAATGATGTTCACATAATCGGTCTATGATTAGGTCATTCTCAGTCTCAATAAATGGAGGCCTATGTCTAATGGCATTCCGTGTCCTGAAAGACATTAAAATAAGAATACATAAAAGGATGACATTAAGTACAAATAAACTGTTTATAGATACAGCAGTAAAGGAAGACTGTCAGTATTCCTCACATGATAAATGTTAATGGTTCAGCAGAGGTCAGAAAATAACAACGGAAGATACAAAACAAGGAGAGTAACAAGAGGAACATATCCTTGTTTGCGCCTTAACAGATACTCATCTATGCTCATACACACAAAGTAACAGTCCATTCTAGTTTGTGACATAGCAGGAACTCATCTTTGCCCCCCACCCAAAAAAACAATAACATGCTAAGAACCAATTTTGCTAAGAAAACAACTGAGAAATTCTAAAAGTGCTATCAAAGAAACTTTCAATGAAACATGTATACATAGTTATCACACAACATTATATTTTCAGCCAACTCTACATCCCCCGTACCTCTGATATGGGTTGACAAAAAGGGCCATGCCCTGATTACAGATAAAAAAAATGCATACAGATTTTTGTCACATTATCCTTAACTACATTCCAGCATATGCATTATGAAGTTAACAAAATGGATACATACCTGCTGGAGTACAATACTCCTCTGTAGAGATATAATGTTGAAAATCCATGTGTCACTGAGTTCAGGAATGCTATAACTCTCATCCACATAATTTGGCCTAGCTACACATTAGCATTTTTATAATGGAGTAAATTAGTAATTGAGTACATCTGTCTTAGTCTGTGCTTCAGAGAGGCTAATTACAGCATACACAGCTGAATTGCATGCTAATCAACCAATCTTGTGGAGTTAGTCAACAAGATATAAAACATCCATGTAGACACCACGCTATATTTTATGCAGATTGAGACAATAGTGGAATAGAGACACAAAGTAATGACAGACAGCTTGTTTGTACCTGCTGCTATTTTATTATTGTTGCCTGTGCTACAGGCTGACAACAATGCTGCTGCGGCTGCCAATAGACATAGACAGAGAGGATGACTACTTTGCAGGCCAAAGACACAGTACAGGAACTGTGTGAACTCTGGCAGCCTTGACTCACAGCCAGAGCCAAACCTAGGAACCCATCACAGTGAAACCTAAGGTATGTGTTGAACCTAGAATCATAGTACACTGCTTCACCACCTGGGAGCCTAAAACCATCCTCCTACATCACTATACTTTTGTACTGGGAAAGCATTACAGATAACAGTTTGACAGTAAGGATACACATTGCAGTTTCTCACTAGACAACCCTACCTAAATCAGACAACAGGCAGGATGCTAACAAGCAGATTAACCAGGCCAACGCTGTCTTGTTAGTGCCATAGCAGGAACGCAACTTTGCTTCCCTACCCCCCAAATGAGCAGTCAATGCTTGTTTGTGACATCCAACCTGGTTTTCCTCAACTGGCAACTGCATATCATATTATTACAAGTTAATATCCTTTGACATTGTAAGTGCAGTGATATAGAATGGTATACACACTGTATGTTCCAGAGTACTGGTCAGATAACTTCTGAATGACCAAGGAACACAGGCAGTTAAGACGGTGCTGTATATTTGCAAGCAAGAATCATAACAGGGTGTGTAATCACTAAGTGCAATATTTTAAAAGAAAAACATTTCACTACATGTACATGTAACATTTCATATTGTAATATAACTGTAAATTCTGTTCAATTTGTTCGTGTGCTGAATGAATGTTGCTGGTTGCTACAAAGGTTTATGTGTGCAAAACAGGGTTAAGGGGTTGGGAGGATGGCCTAATGGTTAAGGTGTTTGCCTTACAAACACAAGGTGCAGGGTTTGAGTATCACAAGGGATAATTGACTAAACTTAAAATGGCTCACAAAGGCAGTTAGCTTAGTACTAACCTAAGAACCCATTTTCCATCCTGTGTTCTGAATGTGCATTAACTGCTGAACTGGATTACGTAGGCATATTTCATGTGTAGTAACATATTGTATTGTGTATGTCATGATTTCTGTAGCTGCCTGTTATAACTTGTGTTTTTCTCTTAATTTTTTGGCCACTGTTTGCACAGTGTTGCGCTTAGCATAAACATCTTCGCTATGCAAATCTGGTTTGCACGCACAGCGGCAGTGTGCAAACTGCACAATTGGATCACCCAGGTAGCAGACAGAGCCCAGACATCTAAAAATAGACACAGGATGCATTCTATTTAATGTAAGTGAGCATAGCGCAAACCATACCTCTCAAACTGGAAACATCAAAAATCTGGACAAGGCCCGTGAAAAATAGGTACAAATCTGTACGCTGGTTAACATATAATTTGCATACAGAATTATGTAACCCCACCCACTCCAATGGAATTGTGGGATACCAACTTTCAAAATGCAAACTAAAGAAAAGACAACCAAAATATGACACCAGAGTCCCCCTGCAGCCATTCTAATGTCCCATTACCTGGCTATTTCACCCATTTACCATAAACATACTGCTTTACTTCTACAATGATTATTTGGATTTTATTTTTACATTTTACAGCATAATGCATAAACACTAATAGACATCTGCTAAACAAAGCAATACTGTCTCACAATGAAAATAGACTTGGCATTAAAACTTCTCTGCCCTTGAAACTCACATTCATTGAAACAGCATTGAAACCCACACCACATCCAAAGAAAATGCATTCTGGCCAGTGGTGGATAAAGATTACCTTTGGGCTGTTTTCAAATTATTGGCCACTTGCACGCAAAACAAGAAACATACATGTGTTATTTTCTTTTATACACCTTCCTGACTTTATTAAATTATATTCCTTGTATAATACAGCACACTTGTTAGGCAGAGCGCATTTTAAATGTATTGCTTGAACATTTTTCCAGTAGGCTGTACTGTAGGCAATGAAACAAAATGCATGAACCAATAATAACAAAACTGCCCAATTCAGAACATTTCCATCATAAAAGTCTACTTCCACACCCACACTATAAATAGAATGACAGTAGTGTAAGCCATAGGCATCTTGCACAGCTTCTCGCACTTATTTTCAATTTCAGTTTTTTTTTTTGTGGTGGGGGACAAAAGGCCAAAAACCAGCAGGGACACATTTTAAACATTGCTTGTACAATTTTGGAAAATTGCTAGATAAAATGCTATGTTACCACCATGCATTTTTCTGGCAAGTATTGAACCCAGGACCCTGTGTACTACAGTCAGAGCAACATACCACTATGCCAAATCAGCAGTTTCTTGAAAGATAGGAAGACTGAAACTTAAATGGCTATTATTTAGTGAATTCAGTTCTCACGTCTCACCATAGTGCTCAACCGCTTAGCACAAAACACCTGGACAAAGCCAATAATGGAGGAATACAAATTCAGTTCTCACCATAGCTCTCAACCTCTTAGCACAAAAAACCTGGACAAATTCACAAGTGGTGGTGGCCTTTGTTGCAGATAAATAAATGTAAGTGTGTGTGAGTATATGTAAATACATAAACAGTCTATTTCAATCATACACAAACACACACACACACACACACACACACACACACACACACACACACACACACACACACACATTTGCTGCAGATAAATAAATGTAAGTATGTGTGAGTGTGTGTAAATAAATAAAGAAATAGCCTATTTCATTCCTTCTAACTTTGCAATACATTTCCTCATTGCTTATACCTATTTATTTCATTTCAAATATATACAAAATATTTTGCTCAATATAACTTAACAGTTTCGCATAACTGCTCTAAATTCTATTCAGATGTCTTATTTTTTATACTATTGCTATATCACTTATTGTATTTCATTTTATTGTATTATAGTGTGTCTTCATTCGATTCATATTACACTATCACATTTTAATATATGTGTTTATTACACATATTGCTTTATATCTTTACTATATTTCATTCCCTTTTGTTACTTTATAGCTTTACTATATTTCATTCCCTTTTATTACTTTATATCTTTACTATATTTCATTCCCTTTTGTTACTTTATATCTTTGCTATATGTCATTCACTTTTGTTAAACATATTATTCCACTCACATTTTATCAGCACTCCAATCACTCCAATTTGTTTATTCCCACCACTACCTTCTCTTGCAATAACATAACATTTTCCTTTTCCCACACTGCTCTGACATTTATTTCATCCCAAAATCTTCATGTTTTCATCCTCTGTGGTATGCTACCTTTTGGTTGAACTCCCACTCACATAAACCCCTCACAATTATATTTCAAATATGCTAATTCTGCTCCCTTGTATCACTTACTCCCGAATCATCTCTCTAGTCTTCCCTCAGTTGTCTTATTTTTTACACAAGAGCGGGCTACAAGCTCAAAAAACATGCACAAGTGAATACGTATAACGTTTATATATTCAGACTTTATGATTTTTCCTACCCAAAAACTTTGGAAGGCTGCGTTTGGATAATTGACGTTTCAGATAATCTATGTATGGAAAATCGACTCTACTGTAAAATTCCATCCTTTATGTGACAAATAATCCATTATGTATCATATGTATCTCCACCTAAGATTTGCTTTCAATTTTCTGTCTATAATTTTAAAAGCGTCTGTAATCGTTACCACCATTCTCACACAAAGGATGGATATCAAACCTAATCCAAATCCTACCTATCTTCACTACCCTGACCCACATTCTGCAAAAAAAAAAAAAAAACAAAAAAAGAAGTAAAGAAAAGAAACACTTTGTAGCTCACATTAGCAGCAAACTGGCCAGACTAGAAACTATGGGTTAACAATATCAAACCAAAATTATGGCCTTTGCCAAATCATGGCTTAAAGACAGCTCCTACATATCACCTGCTGTTTCTAACTCTAACCATACATACAGTAACAGCCAATCTGCCAAATGTGGTGGCTCTTTAGCTCTTATCCACAACTCCATTAACACAATCTTGTCCCTAAGAGCATCCAACAATACTGACAAAAGGCTTAATGTGACATTCGTTCAGTTTACTTTAAGTTGCCATTTCAAGATTCTTTTAGACACTATCTATATTCCACCTCCTTCCAACATGGCTCTATTACAGAACATACTATTAGATATTTTCCAGCTGTGCAAAACACCACAGACTGATTATCACTGTCGAAGTCAACTTTAAGAATGCCAAAACAAATCTACAGGAGGAACAAGAACCCATCGTAATTCTAAAGAGAATCTACCATTATAGATTTAATTACCACAAGTATCCCCACTAAATTAAAACACTTAACTATACTTTGCCCTAATTAAGTAATCACCATCCACGTGTGTGTTATTTGTTCTTTAAAAGACATAAGTAGCTACCTACAATAATTATCACCAAGATAACCCCAGAAACTGACTCAGATTCTATTATGCAAAAACTAGAACATGTTGATTAGACTCCTCTCTAGATGTGTACCAACCCCACCTCTGCTGTATGTTGTTTGTCTTTTCGGCTTTTCAAGGTTAGGGGTCGCCACAGCGGAACTCCGGTCCGCTAATGATTGGCAGTCAATTTTTATGGTACCAAGTTGCCAGCCCAACGCCCAACCTTCAGCGAAGGCACGCCCATTCACGCATGTCTTTCAGAGGCCACTCGACCACGGGGAGGACATGCAGACTCCACACAGAAGGCACTCCAGCTGAGAATTGAACAGGAGAACCTCTTGCTGTGAGGCAACAACGATGTACATTTTATAATTTATTGCCTCTCATTCAGAATAAAATCTTTCCTCTAAAGCAAGTAAAAAAAGAACTGCAACTCCCCAGGAATAACTGAGGATCTTAGCTTATAAAACACAGACAAAAATGCATGGACATAATGAGAATGTAGTCACAATGACCCCATAACCTATAAACAACAAATTTAAAATAAAATTTGCTACTGTGGTAAAACAAACAAAACTATTCTATTTCAGGTCCAAACAACTGTCCTACCACAGTCAACCAAAGTACTTCTCAAACACTGTCCTTACTGCAATTCCATTCGCATGTATAAATCCTTTCAGTGGCCAGGCCACTGCAATTCCGTTCTCATGTATAAATCCTTTCAGTGGCCAGGCTGCTGTTGCCATTCCCGGTCCTTTCCCCATTCCATTCAGTAGTTAAAGAGTTTGTTGCTGCAGAGAACATTCAGCGCCATTCCCTTTCCATTCCTCAGTAGTTCAGAGTAGAATAAAGAGTCTGTTGCCATTCCCACTCACAGAGCATTGCATTTGAACAGCCAGCTGGAAGTGAGCTCCTTGAGCTCAATTCTGACAGGCTGGTAGCCCTGACGGAGCTAAGGTCATTGCGCACGTGATGATGTCAGCGCACAAACATGAAAAATAAAAAACAACAAAAAAAAATCGGAAATGAAGGGGTGCCACTCAAGAATCGTGGCACCCCTTCATTTGGACCCCCAAATTCTGTAAAAACCAAGTATTTTGGTATGGTTGGGAGGTATGGTGCAAACCCACTAAACACCATTACGCTGCATTTAACAGTGTGAACCTCAAGATATATACTAATCAAGGAGACAACTATATAACTTCAGCTGTGGCTGCAGATGTTAAGTGTTGAGCTGAAATCCATATGATCCTGGGCTCAAATACAAGGACTGCAGCCTGTATTTTACTAATGTGACCTTGATAGCAATTAAATTAAACATAAACATATATTTTTTAGATTCTTCTTCTGGCAACAGCTGAAAGTGTAGGGCTTCCCTAGAAAATGTCCAGGGTTCTAATGCAGCAGACATCTGTCTTTTTTAATATTGCCCCACATCACATTATAGTCACTCTCAATTATAGCATTTGACTTCGTATTCCTTATATCATAATTATTTCCCTGATGGCTAACACACTAATATGGTGTCATTTATGTACTTACTTATTAATATCTATATTGGTTAACATTTGTTTATTAGTTACCATCGTGCAAACATGTTGCCTATGCTTGCGTGATGGTAAGTGACACACACCATTTTCAAATGGTGCAAAATTGAAAAGTGCTCTCAGTATGTTTCATAACTGGAATTGGTGGGAAACATCATTATATATTAGTCTTCATCTGCATTAGACATGACTGGTGTTCATGGAGAGGTTTTGAAATTTTGGTCTCAAAGGTGGAGTGTGCAGGAGTCCAAAGTGTTGTAGGTCTCCTGGTGAATGACTATGGCCCCCGGCTGTTGCAGGGCCACTATGATGGATCCAATTACAGATCAGATGCATGTAATAGTTTGACCTGGGATTTGTCATGTGCTACCAGTATCCTCTGCACTGGAGAACAGTGTAGGAATCACTCCTGAGACCTCAAGATGAGAAGAAGGATACCCACGACCATTGGATGAGGAATGTCATACTGGTGGCACTCCACAGATGTGTAAGTATCACTTACAAATACTATTTGCAAGAGCTAGCAGCTGCATTTGTTCAGGATTGGTGTTCTTAATGTTATTCTGTTGTGGTCTGCTTTTTCCACAGCTGATGCTGACAGAGTACTGAATGTGCAAACTTATGAAGCAAGATTGGCATGGATGAGAGCCATAAGTGGTGTGTATGCATCCAGACAGTACTATTATTGTGGCTGTAAGAGTAAATACAGCTTAATGTGTTAAACACTTTTATCACATTGAGTATGCATTTGTCAATTGTAAAGGAAATGTATGCATGCATTAGTCTGTAGGATAAAACAAAAGTCCAGTATTACAGGGTAGACAGGGGTTGTCAGTTCAGAAACCACACTTCCCAACTATACAATACTGTTTAAGTTGACTTAAATGTTGAAATGTAAAGTAAGACCTATAAACCAGGGATGACAATAGTCTGCTGAAGATTGTTATCATTATGATTCGGACATGCAAAAGTGTAAAAATGTATGTTAACACAAATTCTGTGTAACTTTCCATTTGTGCATGAGCAATATTTAACATGTGTTCACATTTATGGGACATTGTACCCCCATTATTTTATTCTCTGTGCAGATATCCTGCTCTAAAAGGTTGAGGGTTGTGGTCTGTAACAAAAAGTAGCAGTTGCACATTCTCAGATTGCAGTGAACATGATTCTAAAAAGTGTAAAAGGAAAGTGTGCTTGCATTATGCTGCATTCCAAAGGAAATATACGGTATTGCAGTAGTCACTGGTTGTGTGTTCAAATACCACACTCCTCAAATATAAAACTTAGTTCTTTATATGATGCCCCACCACTGTTACCAATATGTGATGGCTACCACTGCTACCAATATGTGACATCCCCACGCTGGGCCAGTAATCAAGGAGCCTGAACCCTCACCACTGACACTGGAGAGGGATGTGCACTTGTAATATAAATGGATACAGTCAGTATTTCCAAATGCAGATCTCCGTGCATCAAGTACAGTTTCCCTTAAGAGTACACAGGGAACACACTCAGCCTGGGGTCTGGATGTCTCTATATCTGTCTCCTTCCAGGTCCCCAATAAGACTCTCTGCTGGTACAGCTGTAAGGTTAGGTCCTCAGGTGAGTGTCCAAGCCAAGTTCTCCAGAATCTTCTCTGTGAACCCAGTGCTTCTTGTCCCTGCCCCAAGTAGCTGACACACACACACACACACACACACACACACACACTTTAATATTTAATTTTCTCACACACACACACACACACACACACACACACACACACACACACACACCTGGGAAAGGCTGGCACAGATTACCCGCTCTATTATTTTTGCCCAGACTATAAGATAGTTATCACTGCCACCAGTCAGTTACTACAAGGCTGTTAAAAGGGTATCCAATTATGCTGAGTGAAGTTAACATTAATACAAATGATAGTAGTTACTCAAGACAGATAGGCCTTCTGGAGTGGCCCACACAGTGTCACCAATTAAATATAAGTACTCTCAAAAGATTAGATACTTTCTACAATGACCATCTAAAATTTTAAATATATGTAATAAATTATAAAAGAACATGAAAATATTGAATATATATTTACAGTAAACCACAGAGTTCAAATCACAGAAAATATTTAAATTAGCATCGATGGACAGACTCATAGCAATAAAGGAACTCTCTGAACAAAGCTTCATTATATCCTTGACTGAATTCAGGAGAATTTACTATTTCCTAATAACTTTCTTGGACAAGGCAAGATGAAATACATGAGCAGCCTTTCTAGTCAGGCTTTCAAACAGAATACTCAATACTCTGAGATTTCTCTTTGTAATATCTAAAATATAATTTCTAAGAGGGCTGGCAGAATGACCTCATCTGGTCATCTGACTCTAAGTTCTCACATAATTCCCCTTTGAAGCTGAGACAGGAATTTAGAATAGACAGCTACAATATACATCTAAATGTTTATGGCAGTGCCTGGGGCTTGCCCTCCTTTTACTGAGCTAATGAACAAAGTTTTTTTTTCCCAAACCTAGCATATTCAGTCCTATTCAGCACTGTGAGGTACTATTTTAATGGTTTAACAGCTCATTTACATTTCCCTTACTTTTCTTAATGTAACCTAGCTGGTACATTTAATTCAGTTGCAGTAATACATGTACATTTCTTTTCATTCCAGCAGGGTGCACTGTTGATGCATTTTAACACAATCAAAGCTCACAAATACATTTTCAGCACAACCATCTGTACAAATTAGTTTGATATGCAAATGACATACAATTCTAATACATTTGTAACACAAGCATCTTGTATAAATCAGTTTAATATTCAAAGGCTATATCATTCTTTACAAAACTCCAGCTGGCTTTGCTGGCA
The DNA here is from genome assembly GCF_019279795.1 of Protopterus annectens. Taxonomy (NCBI): domain Eukaryota; kingdom Metazoa; phylum Chordata; order Ceratodontiformes; family Protopteridae; genus Protopterus; species Protopterus annectens. The sequence goes on from NC_056743.1 coordinate 1,515,816,628, forward strand.
CTTGTCATGTCATCACAGTTTACAATAACGTTTTAGGTTTTCATCAGTAAAAATGCAGTACTGTTACATATTCATCATGATAGCATTTTAAGTGCAGACCTCTATACCTGTGGCTTGAATGGCCTGCTGTCAAGTGCAATCAGTATACATAGAACATGCATGTGAGTTATCTATATGCACCCATGAATGATTGCTGAATGCGATATGATCTGTACTATAGTGTGTATGTCTTAGGAACAGGGTAGTATTCAAAGTAATGAAGGGATTTTCTACAATTGCTACTGTTAAAAAGTAATGTAACAGACTAGAGTAAATTTATTGTAGAAAGCTCTTTATATTATCTGTGGAGTTATTAATGTTCTCCTTATTTTTTCTCTCAGCCCACTCCTCTTCATTTTCTTTTCTATTGAATTCTTATTTTTTATTATTATTTTCATTTTTATTACAACTGTATTACTATTTATATATTCATATTATTATTATTATTATTTTATTTTACTTGTAATGGTTTATTGTGTATATTTTTATATTGCTTTGTTGTTAAATATATTTAATTTGTTATTATTTTACTGTGTTTGTAATTATCTTATTTATTATTTTTATAATAATTTATTCTAGTATTCTTTAATTTATTTAATTCTATTATGTCCATTTCATTTGTTATGTTTTTTGTCATTATTGATTTTTACATTTACCTTTGTTATTACTACAGCATAGCAGGGTATGCCTGTTCCCTGTGATCTACCTATACTCACTCCACAGGCTACAGCACCAAAGCCCAGCACTTCTAGGCTGCAGCCTGGTGACACCCCTCCTGCTGCCCCTGCCCTACCTGGCCCCTCAGGTAGTTCTGCCCCAGAGGATAGGTCTGTGGTTCCCTCTAGGAACAGAGTCAGAGGCAAAAGGAGTGATTTTGTCATCCAAGTTGAACTGCCAGATGTGATGTGTAGAACTGTGTGCCACACAATTGGTGCAGACCTACTCTGAGTAGAGACACTACTTTCTTGAATAACACAAAGACATGCAGACATCAGACAATGCAGCCAGTGGTTCAGTGAGGTGGCAATGATGACAGCCCAGTGGGTGAGGACCCAATTCTCACTGTCACCATACTTGACGTCCATAACTTTGCAATCTCCCCACCCCCACCCCAACCACGGTCTTCAACCCACTCATGTGTCCTTCACCAACCCTGTCTCTTGACTTGTATGTCTTGTCTGTCTGAAAATGCTTCCTCACCTTCCAAACTTGCCTGCCCCAGACATGCCTATGTCCCATCCCCAACATTCCACTCTCTCCTTAAAAAAAGGTACCTGTCCCCAAAAAACATTCTGTCCCATACATAGCTCTCCATTTTGCACAGGTAGAGCAGGGGCAGCGGGGGGGGGGGGGGGGCTGTCTAGCTGCAGTCCAAAAGTGCTGGGCCTTGGTGCTGTAGCTGGTGGAGTGAGTGTAGGCAGATCACAGGGAACCAGCCTACCCTGCTGTGCTGTAGTATTTACATAAATAAAAATAGAATACAATAATGAAATAAAACATAACCCAAAGTAACTGAAATAATACAATTAAATAAAATAAACAATAATAGAATTAATTATTATAAAAAAATTAAATAGTATTAGAAACACATGATAAATACAAAGTATTTAACAACAAAGTAATATAAAATATAGATATAATAAACAAAACATAAGACATAATAAAATATAATAATAATTAATTATGTAAATAATGATATAATGATAATAACAATAAAAAATAAGAAATCCATAAAAAAGACAAAGAGAATGGGTGGGGTGAAAGAAAAAAGGAGAACATTAGTAATCTCAAAGATAATATTCAAAGTTTTCTATGATTAATTTACTCTGTTCTGTTACATTTTACTTTTAACATTACCAACTGCTAAGAAATTCCTTTATTACCTTAAATACTATCCTTTTCCTAACACATATGCACTATAGTACAGATCATATCACATCCAGCAATCATCCATGGGTGCATATACAGCACATATGCATGTTCCATGTGCACTGATTATACTTGACAGCAGGCCATTCAAGCCAGAGGTATAGAGGTCTGCACTTAAAATGCTGTCATGATGAACAGTAACAGTACTGTATTTTTATTGATGAAAACCTATAAACACTATTGTAAAAAACTCAGTTTTTTGCTTGAGAAGTGTGGTATCTGAACCCATAACCAGTGACTACTGTAATACTGTATGTTTTCTTTGGAATGCAGCATAATGCAAGCATGCCTTCCTTTTACACTTTATAGAGGCATGCTCACTGTTATTTGAGAATGTGCAACTGTTGCTTTGTGTTACAGACCATACCTTTCAACCTTTTAGAGCAGGATATCTGCACAAATCATAAAAAACTGGGGCTACAATGACCCATAAATAGGAACATATTTTAAATATTGCTCTTACACAGATGAAACGTTAAATAGAGTTTGTGCTAACATACATTTTGACACTCATTATTTTATGACTGCAATATCAATTGTTTTCCAGGCAAACATAAATCTTACTATGAACACACCAAAACATTGAGTCATAAATGTGGATATTCAGCAAAGAAATGGACAGTTGAGAGCAATGGTACATTGTAATGCATGCATACTTGCTTTTACAGTTCAGATATGCATTCCCAGTGTTAGACCACTGTATCATATAGAAACTAATCCATGTTTAACTGTTAAAACTGCAATAACAATACTTTATTTAATTATGCTTTCATACCACAAACTTCTCTCATCCTGGCCAGTTGCCTGGCATGCGACCTCTCATTCCAGGCCCTTTCTTCCACAGCTGTGGAAAAAAGATAAAAAAAAAGATAGAAAAAAACAGTATGAATACCATTTTTTACCATATTCAGCTTTAATATTTACAATTAATAAATGCCATGAATACTTGCACATCTGTGGAGTGTTCCCTGCCTGACAGTCATTGATCCAGTGATGAAGGGTAACCTGTTTCCTCTGTCGGAGGTCATCAAAATGGTGATGACATTGTTCTCCAGTATGTGGGATACCAGTTGCACTGAACAGAGCCCTTGCCAAACTACGCCAGGCTTCAGATCTGTATTGCAAGCCTGTGTCATTTCCCTGCAGGAACCAGTATAATGGGCATGATCCTTAACCAAGAGCCCAGTAAAGACCTTGGAATCCTGCACATCGCAGTGTTGCGCCCAGAAGCAAACACCCTCTCCAATGACACCAGCCATGTCTGCACAAGATCAAACTCAATGTCTAATGTGCATTTCCCACCAATTTCATTTAAAATAGCATGTTTTCCTGCCAACTGCACTTGCTGAGAGTGTGCACTGCCTGCATTTTGCTGCATTTGAAAACACTGCAGTTCACTTACCATCGCACAAACCATTGCACTTGTTTTACCATGTTTGCGTGATGGTAAGCAGAGGGAAAACTTATCAAATGTAGCAGGTAGTATACAGTGCGCACTCTCAAGCAATGCAGTTCTAACCTTCGTTCATGTCCAGCCACTTGTGCAGATCTAGTATTCAACTGGGGGAGCAGAACTATACATTCATCAACATTTTGTCATATCAGCATAACTATATCAGGCATTATATGTGGAAGTAAATATAATTTTCCATGGAACAAATGCAAAATGTATATGGAACACACAGTATTTAAACCCAGGACCATGTCTCCAATAGTCCTATACTTACAGCTCTTGCCACAAGGATGTTGAGGAAGCACTTGTCTATGTAGCACTTTATTTGTATATATTGTAATGTCACAACATTATTAAAAAAAAGTTTGCATACGCAGTACTAGAACCCAGGACCATCTCCACACCAGTTCAACACTTAACACCTGTCATCACAGGATTCGCTAAATGAAATCACACATATTAGTATTCACTGGTAACTTTACAGTATTAGCATAGTGCAGCCTCACTTACCGGGTTTGCATGATGGGCAGCACTGTTAATTGAATGCATCTGGTTTCCATCTCTGGATGTCTGGGTAATGTCTGATACATGATTGGTCCAGTCATGCAAACAAGAGGTGCATCACAGAAATGCAGGAAAAAAATAGATAATAGTAAAGAATTACGAATTCAATATTAATTAAGCATAATCCTAATATATATAATAAATGTATATATATATATATATATATATATATATATATATATATATATATATATGGAACAAGGAGGAGAAATTTGCCCTGCAATCAAGCTGTTGCAGGCAGCTAACTTACACGGAAGTGCATGGCTCTCAACCTATTAGAGTTAGACATCTGGACCAAGCAATAAATATTGGGGAGACAAAGACCACAATATAGGGATGAGTTTTACTTTTTGCTATTATAAACTTAGACAGTAGATGGAATAACAGGGGTTGTATTCGTATGACATTTCTGAGGCATATGAAGTCTGACCCTCAAATGTGTGTCATTATTTTCTGAATTCAGTCCTCCAAGATTTTGTAAGGCTAACAGGTCACACATATGAGACAAACATTTGGACATTCTGTAAAAGTCTGTACATTTCAGTAGTATGTGGAAATGCTATCTGCATTAACAGGGAGGTTTTGTGGCGAGATGCATTGGTGCGTGCCTTAAAACCTTGTTCAACCGCACCATGTCTTATTAATATACATTGCACTCTGATAAGGACTGATCGCAGTTGTGTACATAGATGCACTCTGTGTAGGCTCTACACATACTCTATTTAATCCTGGTGATAGGCTTTTCACCAACAGCCTTAAAGATGTCATTATTTCCTTTTAAAATACGCCAGTTATTGAAATAATTTTTCTAATGCTGCCATTATCAGCTGACATGACAAGATTACAAACAGGGATGGTCTTTTTTTGTTATTAAGTTCTAAGTCCTTATCAATAGCTTTAAGTAAAATAGGGGCAAATTGAGAATTTCTTTTAGAAAAAATTTCTTTGGCAATGTATATTAATCTATCACTTTTATACCCTCTATCAAGAAAAAAGAGAGGCAATACATTCTATCTCCTTGTAAAAGTCTGTATCTCTGGTGGTTAACCTACAGGCTCTAATAAATTGTCCTCTAGGTATATTTTTCTTAATAAACCCAGGATGATTGCAGTTAAAATGTAAATAACAGTTGGAAAAAGTTTCCTTATGATATATACTACTATGAAAAGTTTTGTTAGGTATGTCACATTCTAGAGTGATGTCTAAAAAATGGATTTTAAGACTTATACTTCTTAAAGTAAATTTCAAAAAATCTGTATTATTTAGTTCTCCTAAGAACTGTTTCACTTCATTCATATTACCTTTAATAATGAAAAACAGGTCATCCACAAATCTCTTAAAGAAAATAACATTTTTAGAGACTCTAGTTTTTATCATAAATTCACTCTCCCACCACCCTTAAACCAAACTGGCAAATGCGGGGGAGTTACAGCAGACTCCATCGCAATGCCTTTGATCTGTTTAAAATATTTTTCTGTGAATAAAAAAATAATTGTGTTCAAGTAATAATTCCAACAAGGAACAATATAACCTAACTTTTTCATTGGAAATACTAGTCTTTTTAGTCACAAAATACCTAACAAAATCAACCCCCTGATCTTGCAGCATACTTGTAAATAGGGAAACTACATCAACTATAACCTTCAACACACTAGTGTCTGTATAGGTATAGCCTTTGTTGAACGTTCTGATCTAATCTAAAAAGTCCCATGAATCTGAATTTCTGGCATGAGACAATAAATTACAAAGCAAAGTATTCAATACAGTGTCTAAAAACAAGGATATACCTTCTGTAAAATTGTTTGGTGCAGAAACAATTGGTCTAAAGGGGGGGTCTAGTTGCATTCTTATGTATTTTTGGGGGTGGATTCTAAACAATACTGTAACCCTGGGATTTTCTACTACCATAAAATTATACAATTCATAATCTATTTCGTTGTTCATCAACATATCGTATAAACAAGCATGTATGAATTTGTAACTTTTGTGTATATCTAACAAGGTAGTCTCAGTATATTCATTGTCATTATTTGACATACTTTCTATTGTTACCCTGTAATTGGATTCATACATAGCAAGTCTCCATTACTTACATGCATTCATTACCCTAATTTCTTTGTTCTTTATAATTTCATTTAAAGCAGGTCTTTCTTCACCATTTTAATTGTAAAAGCAGTGTTGATTTTTTTTTTGGCTAACAATTTACGTATATCAGCTTCACAACACTTTTCAAAAACTTTTAAAGTATTTGGCATACTGGGATTATATACAGAAGGTCTAGAAAACATATTACAAATGTTAACATCATTTAACAAAAATTGCAAATTAAGTTTTCTGGTATAAGATTTAAGTTCAAGTAAGGCATTAGTAACATTAGCTCAACGTGAGGGAACAAAATGCAGCCCCAGTCCCAAAACTTTTAAATGAGCCTTAGAAAAATTGCATTTAGTTAGATTAAACACTTTACATCCATAACTTACACAAAGTCTATTTAAAAGTTTTTTTTTTTTTGGTGACTATGTTTCTTATTTTGATTACGATTCAACAGATGTCTGTTCCTCTGTGTTAGAGTTGAGTTTTTTAAGAAAAAACATTCCTGGATTCAGCTTTGGTCAGTGGATATAATGGTAATTCAAAAAATCCTCCTCATTGTTGCCTTGCAAAATGCTGCCAACCGGATCTTCCATAGGTTTAATTTCTATTTGGGTGGACAGAATCACGTCATGCCCTGAATGCTCAGCCCCTCCCCTTAAAAGGCTATTATGCCTTTCACGTTCATTATAAGGAGCATAAATAAGGCTAAGTTTTGTTTTAATTTGTTATGATTCTCATTTAGGGGATAAGCCATTTTGTTCTTATAAACTTCAACATTCCTTTTGTTTGCCGGCAACAATTGTTTTTTTTTTCATATCTCTCAAGGGCCACAAAAATAATGTCATACATGGAATGTTCTTCTAGCATGACAGTCAACATTTTTACAATCTGTTTATCTAATTTGATGATGTAGTCTTTGACAACCCCAATATTCTTAGAGTTGTTTTTAATTAAAAGTCTTAAAAACTCAAAACCTGCTTTATTAAAAAATTCAGTCAGCTTGAAATATAATGGATCTTTTTTCCTGATACCATTGGGAAACTTAAAGAACCTTAACCCCTTAGGCACTATACCAATCAATATACAGTGCTCAAAATACATGTTTGCAATGGTTAAGGATCTATATTTTTAAGATAAAGTTCTAATCAGCAAGTTTAGTTTTCAAATCTAGTTTTTCCACAATTAAAGTATGAGGAAGAGCCTTTTCTTTAAATGGATTGTAATTAACATGTAGAATGGAAGCAGCATCTTTAAACTGAGTCTCACCAGGTCTTACAGTATAAACTTTATTCACTAAAGTTTCTGTCCTTTCCTTTTCTCTCACCTACGTATCTTTTGGGGCCATCTGTCTGACCTGAGAGTTGGTTTGTAGTTCCTTCGCCTGATCCACCAAGGAATTCAATGATCATTGTAGGTTGTATGTGTTAGAGCAAGTCCAAGAAGATTTAAGGGGTGGAAATTACAAGAACACCTTGGGCAAAAAAGAAACTAACTGGCAGATTTTCCTCAGGGCTGATGAATTTCCAGTATTGAATGAAACTATTAATATTAAATGTTTTTTTAAGAGATAGAAGGTTGAAAGTTATGAGATAGAACAACATTTATTAGATTTTTAAGTATCTAATATGAGATATGAGGTATATATTATATCTTTAAATAAGGAATGGATTTAATTTAATTGCATTTTAATTGAATTACTATTAGATGTTTGAGATTTAAATACTGTGTGTATGTTGTGATGGAGTCTTTGTGGATGAAAAGTGAATTAAAAAAAAATTATATCCTTAAATATGTATCTAGCTCTCTCTGGTGTTTTAGATTTTGGTTTTGCATTTATAGTCTTATTTTAGTTGCCAATACTTTGATTTCTTCTATTTAGTTTTCTTTATACAGGGAAAAAGACTGCAATCAAAAACTACCTAAGTAGGCCTTGTCCCCTCAAACTTTTAAAGTCAAGACTTTCTACCACCAAGGCTGTAGTCACCTGATCAAATACCAGATGTCCAGAGACTATAATCCTTTAGCTTAACCATGACTGGTGATTCTGTGCTAGAGGGGTCATGTAACATATTGACTGGGTCTAGAAAGCAAAATGTGATTTTTATCTGCTGCATATACTACAGCTGGTGTCATATTTTCGAACGGGCAGATCAGTGAAGGGAGATAAGAATTTTATCTGGTAGAGGCCAGGCCTAAAGGAAGGTGCGTTAGTATAACTACAGTACTTGCAGTAAAGAGTTTAAATTCCTGACTAAGAAGGATAGAACAGTTTCCGGAGAGTTATTCAGATACATGGTGGTGTTCTGCAATGGAACATTCACACCTAGATGTTAAAGTACACTGGTGAAGAAATCACAGGAAACACTTTTGCTACCATTTGAACCGTGCTGATTCATGTGAAGTATAATTGTGCTTTTACCATATTCACAAAGGATCATAGGGCCTGCTTAAAGTATTTGTAAGTTATGTTACAGAACTCTGTAACCACAGAGAGAAACTGGATTTCTAGTTCAAGAAACTGCTTTAATGTTATAAGGACAATGTCATTGTTGCACATGGTATAACAAGCTCCACCCCCACCTCAGATGTATTTACAGATAGCATGGAGTTTCTTAGAGCTAGCGTAGATTTGTTTCAAAATTAGCTGACTCAATTATTATTTACTGCAAAATAGACAAAATTGTTTAATATGATGCATATTCCATCAAACTCAAACTATTGTGGAAATAACTTTCACCTTACTTTTACAGAGCAGCATAGTTTATATCTTTTGCTTTGTGACAAATTATTTAGTGTAGGCAAGGAAAATGCAATCTATTATTATTTTGTTATTTTTCAAGAATAATACACAAGATTGCTAGGCAATGTGGATTGTAAGATTTTTCTGACTATCCATAGGCCAAAAGGTGAGTGCTCTCATGTTGGTATAATAAGTAGTAACATATGTTGCCTGGCTACATAACGGGGCAAGAAGCACTTATGCATAGTATAATACGTGTATG